>NW_026111510.1:140000-440000 GCF_024679095.1 Eriocheir sinensis | reverse complement strand
AATACACATAAAATAACGTAGATTTCTATAAAAATACATATACAAAATACACATAAAATTAAGTAAATACGTATAAAAAATGTATACAAAATACACATAAAATAATTATACCAATAAAAGAATGTGTATTTGTATAAATATAAATATACAAAATGCACATAAAATAACGTAAATTTATATAAAACTATATACATAAAATAACGCAAATTTCTATAAAAATATATGTACAAAAATAAACATAAAATAAATTTGCATAAAAATATGAATACAAAACACAGATTATAAAAATATGTATATAAAATACCTATGAAATAATCTAAATTCGTATCGAATTAAATTAAGAAAATAGCAATAAAATAATGTAATTTTGGATGAAAATATATACACAAAATACACATAAAATAACCTAAATACAAATACAAATATACACATAAAATATTGTATTTTGTATATACATTTCAATTCAAATTTAGTTTATTTTATCTGTATTTTGTATATCTATTTTCATACGAATTTAATTACTTCTGTGTATTTTTGTATAGTTTTATACAAATTTACGTTATTTTATGTGTATTTTGTATATTTATATTTATACAAATACACATTCTTTTATTGGTATTTTGTTTATTTATTTTGATATGAATTTACATTATTTTATGTGTATTTTGTATACATTTTCTTATACGTATTTACTTCATTTTATGTGTATTTTGTATATATATTTTTATACAAATCTACGGTTTTTTATGTGTATTCGTATATATATATTGAAACAAATTTACATTGTTTTATATGTATTTTGCATATCTATTTCAATACAGATTTACCTTATTGTATGTGTATTTTGTATATTTATTTTAATACAAATTAATTTTTTCATGTGTATTTTGGTATATATATTTTTTTTAAAAATGCGTTATTTAGTGGGTATTTTGCATCTTTATTTTCATACAAATTTACATTGTTTTATTAATATTCTGTGTATTTATTTTGATACGATTTTACATTATTCTATTTGTGTTTTGTATATATTTTTTTATACATATTTACATTATTTAATGTGTATTTTGTATATTTTAAAACAAATTTACGTTTTTTTATGTGCATCTGTTAAAATATTTTTATACAAATTTACATTATTTTATGTATTTTGTATATATATTTCAATACAAATTAAGTTTATTTTATGTATATTTTGTATATCTATTTTCATTCGTATCAAAATAAATAATCAAAATAGCAATAAAATAATGTAAATTTGTATGAGAAAACATTTACAAATACATAAATTAACGCAAATTTCTAAAAAAATATATGTACAAAAATGCACATAAAATAAAGTAAATTTGCATAAAAATATATATACAAAACACACATTAAATAATGTAAATGCGTACATAAAATAACCTAAATTTGTATAAAACTATATACAAAAATACACAAAAATATTTAAAATTTGTATGAAAAGAAATATACAAAATACACATAAAATTAGGTAAATTTGTATTGAAATACATATACAAAATACGCATAGAATAATGTAAATTTGAATGAAAATATATAAAGAAATACACTTAAAATAACGTAAATTTTTATAAAATATATATGCAAGATACACATTAAATAATGTAAATGTGTATAAAAAAATATATACAAAAAAGAAATAGAATAATGTAAAATCCTATCAATATAAATACACAGAATATCAATAAAATAATGTAAATTTGTATGAAAAGAAAGATGCAAAATTCTCATAAAATAGCACATTTTTTTATAAAAATATATATACCAAAATACACATAAAATATTTAAATTTGTATTGAAATAAATATACAAAATGCATATACAGTAAGGTAAATATGTATTGAAAGAGATATTCAAAAATACATATAAAACAAAGTAAATTTGTTTCAAAATATATGTATGAATACACATAAAATAACGTAGATTTCTATAGAAATGTATATACAAAATACACATGAAATTATGTAAATACGTATAAAAATATATATACAAAATACATATCTAGGTAAATTCGTGTCAAAATAAATAAACAAAATATCATGAAAAGAATGTGTATTTGTATGAAAATAAATAATAGATAATAAATTTGTATGAAACATATATGCAAGATACACATTAAATAATGTAAATATGTATAAAAAAAATATACACAAAAAACAAATAGAATAATGTGAAATCGTATCAAAATAAATACACCGAATATTACTAAAATAATGTAAATTTGTATGAAAATAGAGATGCAAAATTCCCATAAAATAGCGCATTTCTTATAAAAATATATATACCAAAATACACATAAAATATTTAAATTTGTATTGAAATAAATATACAAAATGCACATACAATAAGGTAAACTTGTATTGAAAGAGATATGCAAAAATACATATAATACAATGTAAATTTGTTTCAAAATATATATTTGAATACATATAAAATAACGTAGATTTCTATAAAAATATATATACAAAATACACATAAAATTAAGTAAATACGTATAAAAATAGATATACAAAATACACATAGAATAATGTAAAATTGTTTAAAAAAAATAAACAGAATATAAATAAAATAATGTAAATTTGTATGAAAATAAAAATGCAAAATACCCATAAAATAAAGCATATTTTTTTATAAAAATACATATAAAAAAATACACATAGCATAATTAAATTTGTATTAAAATTAATATACAAAATGCATATACAATAAGGTAAATTTGTATTGAAAAAATATGCAAAATACACATAAAACAGTGTAAATTTATTTCAAAATCTATATTTGAATACTCATAAATCAACGTAGATTTCTATAGAAATATATATACAAAATACACATCAAATGATGTAAACACGTATAAAAATATATATATAAAATACACATTAAATAATGTAAAATCGCGTGAAAATAAATAAACAAAATATCAATAAAAGAATGTGTATTTGTATGAAAATATATATACAATATACACATAAAATCACCTAAATTTGTATAAAACTATATACAAAAATACACAAAAATAATTTTAAATTGTATGAAAATAAATACACAAAATACACATAAAATTAGGTAAATTTGTATTGAAATACATTTACAAAATACACATAAAATAATGTAAATTTGAATGAAAATATATAAACAAATACACTTAAAATAACGTAAATTTGTATAAAACATATTTAAAAAATACACATTAAATAATGTAAATATGTATAAAAAAATATATACAAAACACAAAAAGAATAATATAAAATCGTATCAAAATAAATACACAGAATATTAATAAAATAATGTAAATTTGTATGAAAATTAAGATGCAAAATACCCATAAAATAACGCATTTTTTATAAAAATATTTATACCAAGACACACATAAAATATTTGAAATTGTATTAAAATAAATATACAAAATACACATACAATAAGGTAAATTTGCATTGAAATAGATATGCAAAATACATATAAAACCATGTAAATTTTTTTCAAAATATATATACGAATACACATAAAATAACGTAGATTTCTATGAAAATAAATATACAAAAAACACATAAAATAAAGTAAATACGTATAAAAAAAGGTATACAAAATACACATAAAATAATGTAAAATCGTATCAAAATAAATAAACAAAATACTAATAAAAGAATGTGTATTGTATAAATATAAATATACAAAATACAAATAAAATAACGTAAATTTATATAAAACTATATGCAAAAATACACAAACGTAATTAAATTTGTGTGAAAATAGATATACAAAATACATGTGTATTTTGTATATATATTTTCATACAAATTGAAATTATTTTTGTTTATTTTTTTATATATTTTCATACAAATTTTCGTTATTTTATGTGTATTTTGTATATTTATTTTTTCTACAAATATACGTTCTTTTATCTGAATTTTGTTTATTGAATTTCAAACGAATTTACCTTATTTTGTATATCTATTTTCATACAAATTAAAATACTTCTTTGTATTTTTGTATATAGTTTTATATAAATTGACGTTATTTTATGTGTATTTTGTATATTTATATGTATACAAATACACATTCTTTTATTGGTATTTTGAATATTTCGTTTGATACGAATTTACATTATTTTATGTGTATTTTGTATACATTTTTTTATACGTATTTACTTCATTTTTTGTGTATTTTGTATATATATTTTTATAGAAATCTACGTCATTTTATGTGTATTCGTATATATATTTTGAAACAAATTTACATTGTTTTATATGTATTTTGCATATCTATTTCAATACAAATTTACCTTATTGTATGTGTTTTTTATATATTTATTTTAATTCAAATTTAATTTTTTTATGTGTATTTTGGTATATATATTTATATAAATAAAAAATAATGCGTTATTTTATGGGTATTTTGCCTCTTTATTTTCATACAAATTTACATTATTTTATTAATATTCAAAATACACATAAAATGAAGTAAATACGTATAAAAAAAATGAATACAAAATATACATAAAAATCGTATCAAAATAAATAAACAAAATACCAGTAAAAGAATGTGTATTTGTATAAATATAAATATACAAAATACACATAAAATATCGTAAATTTGTATAAAACTATGTACAAAAATACACAGAAGTAATTAAATTTGTATGAAAATATATATACAAAATATAGCTAAAATAAGCTAAATTTGAAGTGAAATGTACACACAAAATACATAAAATAATGTAAATCTGTATCAAAATATTTATAGAAATACATATAATAACGTAGATTAGTTTAAAAATATATAAACAAAATACACATTAAGTAATGTAAATACGTATAAAAAATATGTACAAAATACACATATAATCTTGTATTTCGTATCAAAATAAATAAACAAAATAGCAATAAAATAATGTAAATTTGTATGAGAAAACATATACAAATAACGCAAATTTCTACAAAAATATATGTACAAAAATGCACATAAAATAAAGTAAATTTGCAAAAAAATATATATACAAAACACACACTAAATAATGTAAATGCGTACATAAAATAACCTGAATTTGTATAAAACTATATACAAAAATACACAAAAATAATTTAAATTTGTTTGAAAAGAAATATACAAAATACACATAAAATTAGGTAGATTTGTATTGAAATACATATACAAAATACACATCAAATAATGTAAATTTGAATGAAAATATATAAACAAATACACTTAAAATAACGTAAATTTGTATAAAATATATATGCAAGATACACATTAAATAATGTAAATGTGTATAAAAAATATATATACAAAAAACAAATAAAATAATTTAAAATCGTATCAAAATAAATACACAGAATATCAATAAAATAATGTAAATTTCCATGAAAATAAAGATGCAAAATTCCCAAAAATTATCGCATTTTTTATAAAAATATATTTACCAAAATACACATAAAATATTTAAATTTGTATTGAAATAAATATACAAAATGCATATACAGTAAGGTAAATTTGTATTGAAAGAGATATTCAAAAATACATATAAAACAATGTAAATTTGTTTCAAAATATATATACGAATACACATAAAATAAAGTAGATTTCTATAGAAATATATATACAAAATACATATGAAATTATGTAAATACGTATAAAAATATATATACAAAATACATATCAAATAATGTAAATTCGTGTCAAAATAAATAAACAAAATATCATGAAAAGAATGTGTATTTGTATGAAAATAGATAATAGATAATAAATTTGTATAAAATATATATGCAAGATACACATTAAATAATGTAAATATGTATAAAAAAGTATATACAAAAAACAAATAGAATAATGAAACAACGTATCAAATAAATACACCGAATATTAATAAAATAATGTAAATTTGTATGAAAATAAAGATGCAAAATTCCCATAAAATAGGCATTTCTTATAAAAATATATATACCAAAATACACATAAAATATTTAAATTTGCATTGAAATAAATATACAAAATGCACATACAATAAGGTAAATTTGTATTGAAAGAGATATGCAAAAATACATATAAAACAATGTAAATTTGTTAAAAAATATATATACGAAAACAAATAAAAAAACGTAGATTTCTATAAAAATATATATACAAAATACACATAAAATTAAGTAAATACGTATAAAAAAATGTATACAAAATACACATGAAATAATGTACATTCGATTTAAAATAAATAAACAAAATACCAATAAAAAAATGTGTATTTGGATAAATATAAATATACAAAATACACATACAAAATAAACATAAAATAAGGTAGATTTGTAATAAAATATATGTACAAAATATACATAAAATAATGTGAATTTATATGAAAATATACATACACATACACATAAAATACCATGAATTCTTATAAAAATATATATTCAAAATAAATATTTAATAATGTAAAAGCGTATGAAAATATATATACAAAGTACATACAAAATAATGTAAATTCGTATCAATATAAATCAACAAAACACCAATAAAATAATATATATTTGAATGAAAATAAATTTACAAAATACACATAACATAACTAAAATTTGTATTAAAATATATACAAAAATACATAGAAATAATTTGAGTTTGTATGAAAATAGATATACAAAATACACATAAAACTAGGTAAATTTCTTTTGAAATGTATATACAAAATAAGCATAAAATATTGTAAATTTGTGTCAAAATATATAAACAAATACACATAAAATAACGTAAATTTGTATGAAAAATATATACAAAATACACATAGAATAATGTCAATTCGTATCAAAATGAATGAGCAGAATATCATAAAAATATTGTAAATTTGAATGAAAATAAAGATGCAAAATGCCCAAAAAATAAAGCATATGTTTATAAAAATACAGATACAAAAATACACATCGAATAATTAAATTTGTATTAAAATTAATATACAAAATGCGTATATAATAAGGTAAATTTGTATTGAAAAATTATGCAACATACACGTTTACTCATACAAATTTATATTATTTTATTTGTATTTTGTTTATTTATTTTGATAAGAATTACATGATTATATGTGTATTTTGTACATATTTTTTTATATGTATTTACATTAATGTGTATTTTGTTTATATATTTTCATACAAATTTACGTTATTATATGTGTTTTTGTATAAATATTTTGATACAAATTTACTTTATTTCATGTATTTTGTATATATATTTCAATTCAAATTTAGCTTTTGTGTGTATTTTGTATATTTTCATACAAATTTAATTACCTCTGTCTATTTTTGTATATAGTTTTATATAAATTTACGTTATTTTATGTGTATTTTGTATATTTATATTTATACAAATACACATTCTTTTATTGGTATTTTGTTTATTTATTTTGATACGAATTTACATTATTTTATGTGTATTTTGTATACATTTTTTTATACGTATTTACTTCATTTTATGTGTATTTTGTATATATTTTTTTATAGAAATCTACGTTAGTTTATTTGTATTCGTATATATATTTTGAAACAAATTTACATTGTTTTATATGTATTTTGCATATCTATTTCAATACAAATTTACTTTATTGTATGTGTTTTTTGTATATTTATTTTAATACAAATTTAATTTTTTGATGTGAATTTTGGTATATATATTTTTATAAATAAAAAAAATGCGTAATTTTATGGGTATTTTGCTTCTTTATTTTCATACAAATTTACATTATTTTATAAATATTCTGTGTATTTATTTTGATACGATCTTACATTATTCTATTTGTGTTTTGTACATATTTTTTTTATACAAATTTACGTTATTTTAAGTGTATTTGTTTATGTATTTTCATTCAAATTTACATTATTTTATGTGTATTTTGTGAATGTATTTCAATACAAATTTACCTAATTTTATGTGTATTTTGTATATTTATTTTCATACAAATTTAAAATATTTTTGTATATAGTTTGATACAAATTTAGGTTATTTTATGTGTATTTTGTGTATGTATTACAATACAAATTTACCTAAAAAATTTACCTAAAAAATATACATACAATTCACATGAAATAAGGTAGATTTCTATAAAAATATATATACAAAATACACATAAAATTAAGTAAATACGTATAAAAAATGTATACAAAATACACTTAAAATAATGTAAATTAGTATCAAAATAAATAAACAAAATACCAATAAAAGAATGTGTATTTGTATAAATATATATATACAAAATACACATTAAATAATATAAATTTGTTTGAAACTATACAAAATACACATGAAATTATGTAAATATGTATAAAAATATATATATAAAATACATATTAAGTAATGTAAATTCGTGTCAAAATAAATATACAAAATATCATGAAAAGAATGTGTATTTGTATGAAAATAAATAATAGATAATAAATTTGTATGAAATATATATGCAAGATACACATTAAATAATGTAAATATGTATAAAAAATATATATATACAAAAAACAAATAGAATAATGCAAAATCGTATCAAAATAAATACACCGAATATTAATAAAATAATGTAAATTTGTATGAAAATAAAGATGCAAAATTCCCATCAAATAGCGCATTTCTTATAAAAATATATATACCAAAATACACATAAAATATTTAAATTTGTATTGAAATAAATATACAAAATGCACATACAATAAGGTAAACTTCTATTGAAAGAGATATGCAAAAATACATATAAAACAATGTAAATTTGTTTCAAAATATATATACGAATACACATAAAATAACGTAGATTTCTATAAAAATATATATACAAAATACACATAAAATTAGGTAAAAACGTATAAAAAAATGTAAACAAAATACACATAAAATAATATAAATTCGAAACAAAATAAATAAACAAAATACCAATAAAAGAATGTGTATTTGTATAAATATAAATGTACAAAATACACATACAAAATAAACATAAAATAAGGTAAATTTGTAATGAAATATATGTACAAAATACACATAAAATAAGGTAAATTTATATGAAAATATATATACAAATACACATAAAATACCATGAATTTGTATAAAATTATATATTCAAAATAAATATTAAATAATGTAAATGCGTATAAAAATATATATAAAAAGTACATATAAAATAATGTAAATTCGTATCAATATAAATCAACAAAATACCAATAAAATAATATATATTTGAATTAAAATAGATTTACAAAATACACATAACATAACTAAAATTTGTATTGAAATATATACAAAAATACATAGAAATAATTTGAGTTTGTATGAAAATAGATATTCAAAATACACATAAAACTAGTTAAATTTCTTTTGAAATATATATACAAAATACCCATAAAATATTGTAAATTTGTGACAAAATATATAAACAAATACACATAAAATAACTTAAATTTGTATGAAAAATGTATACAAAATACACATAGAATAATGTCAAATCGTATCAAAATGAATGAGCAGAAAGTCAATAAAATATCTATTTTCATACAAATACACATTCTTTTCATGATATTTTGTTTATTTATTTTGACACGAATTAACATTATTTAATGTGTATTTTGTATATATATTTTTATACGTATTTACATTATTTCAAGTGTATTTTGTATATATATTTTTTATAGAAATCTGCGTTATTTTATGTGTATACGTATATATATTTTGAAAAAAATTTACATTGTTTAATGTGTATTTTGCATATTTTTTCAATACAAATTTACCTTATTGTATGTGCATTTTGTATATTAATTTTAATACAAATTTGATTAATCTATGTGTATTTTTGTATATGTATTTTTATAAAAATATGCTTTATTTTATGGGTATTTTGCATCTTTATTTTCATACAAATTTACATTATTTTATTGATATTCTGTGTATTTATTTTGATATGATTTTACATTATTCTATGTGTATTTTGTATTTATATTTTATATAAAATGTATTTGTTTTCATTTCATACAAATCTACATTATTTTATGTGTTTTTTGTTCATGTATTTAAATACAAATTTAACTAGTTACATTTGTATTTTGTATATCTATTTTGAATGTATATTTTCATAGAAATTTCCTCTATTTTATGAGTATTCGTATATATATTTTGATACAAATTTACATTATTAATGAGTATTTTGCATATTTATTTCAATACAAATTTACTTTATTGTACGTGCATTTTGTATATTTATTTTAATACAAATTTAATTATTTTATATGTATTTTTGTATATATATTTTTATGCAAATATGCGTTATTATATGGATATTTTGCATCTTTATTTTCATACAAATTTACATTAGTTTATTGATATTCTCTCTATTTATTTTGATACGATTTAACATTATTCTATGTGTTTTTTGTATATATATATATATATATATATATATATATATATATATATATATATATATATATATATATATATATATATATATATATATATATATATATATATATATATATATATATATATATATATATATATATATATATATATATATATATATTTATTGTATATATATGTTATCCTAATTTACACTATTTTATGTGTATTTGTTTATATATTTTCATACATATCTACATTATTTTATGTGTTTTTTGTATATATATTTTTCTACTTATTTAAACTATTTTATGTGTATTTTGTATATACATTTTCATAAAAAAATTACGTTATTTTATTGTGTGTATAAGTATATATTTTGATACAAATTTTATACAAATTCAAGTTATTTAATGTGTATTTGTATATATATTTTCATACAAATTTATATTATTTTATGTGTATTTTTTCATATATTTCATTACAAATTTACCTTATTTTATGTTTATTTTGTATATTTATTTCATTCAATTTTAAATTATTTTAAGTGTATATTTGTATTTGTATTTAGGTTATTTTATGTGTATTTTGTATATATATTTTCATCCAAAATTACATTATTTTATTGGTATTTCTTAATTTAATTCGATACGAATTTAGATTATTTGATAGGTATTTTGTATACATATTTTTATACTCATTTACATTATCTAATGTGTGTTTTGTATATATATTTTTATGCAAATTTATCTAATGCTCATTTTTGCACATATATTTTTATAGAAATTTGCGTTATTTTATGTATATAGGTTTATATAAATTTACGTTATTTTATGTGTATTTTGTATATTTATATTTATACAAATACACATTCTTTTATTGGTATATTGTTTATTTACATTTATACGAATTTACATTATTTTATGTGTATTTTGTATACATTTTTTTATACGTATTTAATTAATTTTATGTGTATTTTGTATATGTATTTTTATAGAAATCTACGTTATTTTATGTGTATTCGTATATATATTTTGAAACAAATTTACATTATTTTATATGTATTTTGCATATCTATTTCAATACAAATTTACCTTATTGTATGTGCATTTTGTATATTTATTTTAATACAAGTTCAAATATTTTATGTGTATTTTGGTATCAATAATTTTATAAAAATGCGTTATTTTATAGGTATTTTGCATCTTAATTTTCATTTTATATGTACTTTGTATATATATTTTTATACGCTCTTACATTATTTAATATTTATTTTGAATATATATTTTTATACAAATTCATGGTATTTTATGTGTATTTGTATATATATTTTCATATAAATTTACATTATTGTATGTGTATTTTGTACATATATTTTATTACAAATCTACCTTATTTTATGTTTTTTTTGTATGTGTATTTTGAATATTTATAATTATTCAAATACACATTCTTTTATTTGTATTTTGTTTATTTATTTTAATTCGAATTTACATTATTATATGTGAATTTTGAATACATTTTTTTATACGTATTTACTTAATTTTATGTGTATTTTGTATATATATTTTTATAGAAATCTACGTTTTTTTATTTGTATTCGTATATATATTTTGAAACAAATTTACATTGTTTTATATGTATTTTTGCATATCTCTTTCAATACAAATTTACCTTATTGTATGTGCATTTTGTATATTTATTTCAATACAAATTTAAAAAATTTATGTGTATTTTGGTATATATATTTTTATAAGAAATGCGCTATTTTATGGGAATTTTGCATCTTTATTTTCATACAAATTTACATTATTTTTATTAATATTCGGTGTATTTATTTTGATTCGATTTTACATTATTCTATTTGTTTTTTGTATATACTTTTTTATACATATTTACATTATTTAATGTGTATCTTGCATATATATTTTATACAAACTTATTATCTATTATCTATTTTCATACAAATACACATTCTTTTCATGAAATTTTTTTTATTTATTTTGACACGAATTTACATTATTTGATATGTATTTTGTATATATATTTTTATAAGTATTTACATAATTTCATATGTATTTTGTATATATATTTCTATAGAAATCTACTTTATTTTATGTGTATTCGTATATATATTTTGAAACAAATTTACATTGTTTTATATGGATTTTTGAATATCTCTTTTAATACAAATTTACCTTACTGTATATGCATTTTGTATATTTATTTCAATACAAATTTAAATATTTGATGTGTATTTTGGTATATATATTTTTATAAAAAATGCGATAATTTTGGGGAATTTTGCATCTTTATTTTCATACAAATTTACATTATTTTATTGATATTCTGTGTATTTATTTTGATACGATTTTACATTATTCTATTTGTTTTTTGTATATATTTTTTTATACACATTTACATTATTTAATGTGTATCTTGCATATATATTTGATACAAATTTACGTTATTTTAAGTGTATTTGTTTATATATTTTCATTCAAATTTACATTTATTTTAATTCGAGATTACATTATTTTATGTGTATTTTGTATACATTTTTTTATACGTATTTACTTAATTTTATGTGTATTTTGTATATATATTTTTATAGAAATCTACGTTTTTTTATTTGTATTCGTATATATATTTTGAAACAAATTTACATTGTTTTATGTGTATTTTTGCATATCTCTTTCAATACAAATTTACCTTATTGTATGTGCATTTTGTATATTTATTTCAATGCAAATTTAAATAATTTATGTGTATTTTGGAATATATTTTTATAAGAAATGCGCTATTTTATGGGAATTTTGCATCTTTATTTTCATACAAATTTACATTATTTTATTAATATTCGGTGTATTTATTTTCATACGATGTTACATTATTCTATTTGTTTTTTGTATATACTTTTTTATACTTATTTACATTATTTAATGTGTATCTTGCATATATATTTTATACAAATTTATTATCTATTATCTATTTTCATACAAATACACATTCTTTTCATGATATTTTGTTTATTTATTTTGACACGAATTTACATTATTTGATATGTATTTTGTATGTATATTTTTATACGTGTCTACATAATTTCATATGTATTTTGTATATATATTTCTATAGAAATCTATTTTATTTTATGTGTATTCGTATATATATTTTGAAACAAATTTCATTGTTTTATATGTATTTTTGAATATCTCTTTCAATACAAATTTACCTTACTGTATATGCATTTTGTATATTTATTTCAATACAAATTTAAATATTTTATGTGTATTTTGGTTAAATATATTTTTATAAAAAATGCGATAATTTTTGGGAATTTTGCATCTTTATTTTTATTCAAATTTACATTATTTTATTGATATTCTGTGTATTTATTTTGATACGATTTTACATTATTCTATTTTTTTTTGTATATATATTTTTTATACACATTTACATTATTTAATGTGTATCTTGCATATATATTTTATACAAATTTACGTTATTTTAAGTGTATTTGTTTATTTATTTTCAATCAAATTTACATTATTTGATGTGTATTTTGTATATGTATTTCAATACAAATTTACCTAATTTTATGTGTATTTTGTATATTTCTTTTCAAACAAATTTAAATTATTTTTGTGTATTTTTGTATATAGTTTTATACAAATTTAGGTTATTTTATGTACGCATTTACATTATTTAAAGTGTGTTTTGTATATATATTTTTTTGTAAATTTACTTTATTTTATGTGCATTTTTGTACATATATTTTTAAAGAAATTTGCGTTATTTGTATATGTTTTCTCATACAAATTTACATTATTTTATTGCTATTTTGTTTATTTATTTTGATACGAATTACATGATTATATGTGTATTTTGTACATATTTTTTATAAGTATTTACATTACTTAATGTGTATTTTGTTTATATATTTTTAAACAAGTCTACGTTGTTATATGTATTTGTATAAATATTTTGATACAGATTTACATTATTTTATGTATTTTGTATGTACATTTCAATTCAAAGTTAGCTTATTTTAGCTCTATTTTGTATATATATTTTCATACAAATTTAATTACTTCTGTGTATTTTTGTATATAGTTTTATACAAATTTACGATATTTTATGTGTATTTTGTATATTTATATTTATACAAATACACATTCTTTTACTGGTATTTTGTTTATTTATTTTGATACGATTTTTATGTATATTTTGTATTCATTTTTTTATGCGTATTTACTTCATTTTATGTGTATTTTGTATATATTTTTATAAAAATCTACGTTATTTTATGTGTATTCGTATATATTTTGAAACAAATTTACATTGTTTTATATGTATTTTGCATATCTATTTCAATACAAATTTACCTTATAGTATGTGCATTTTTTATATTTATTTTAATACAAATTTTAATATTTTATGTGTATTTTGGTATGTATATTTTTATAAAAAATGCGTTATTTTATGGCTGTTTTGCATCTTTCTTTTCATACAAATTTACATTATTTTATTAATATTCTGTGTATTTATTGTTGATACGATTTTACATTATTCTATTTGTGTTTTGTATATACTTTTTTTATACATATTTACATTATTTAATGTGTATTTTGTATATATATTTGATACAAATTTACGTTATTTTAAGTGTATATGTTTATATATTTTTATTCAAATTTCCATTATTTTATGTGTATTTTGTATATGTATTTCAATACAAATTTACCTAATTTTATGTGTATTTTGTGTATTTATTTTCATACATATACACATTCTTTTATTGATATTTTGTTTATCTATTTGACGAGAATTTAAATTATTTAATGTGTATTTTGTATATATATATTTTTATACGTATTTACATCATTTCATGTTTTTTGTATATATATTTCTATAGAAATCTACGTTATTTTATGTGTATTGGTATATAGATTTTGAAACAAATTTACACTTTTATGTGCATTTTGTATATTTTTTTAATACAAATTTACCTTATTGTACGTGCATTTTGTATATTAATTTTATTACACATTTAATTATTCTATGTGTATTTTTGTATATGTATTTTTAAAAAAAATATGCTTTGTTTTATGGGTATTTTGCATCTTTATTTTCATACATTATTTTATTGATATTCTGTGTATTTATTTTGATACGATTTTACATTATTCTATGTATATTTTATATATCTATTTTATACAAATTTACGTTATTTTATGTGAATTTGTTTTCATTTCATACAAATTTACATTATTTTATGTGTATTTTGTACATGTATTTAAATACAAATTTAACTAATTATATGTGTATTTTGTATATCTATTTTCATACAAATTGAAATTTATTTTTTTGTTTTTTTGTATTATTTTTATTCAAATTTTCGTAATTTTATGTGTATTTTGTATATTTATTTTCCTACAAATATACGTTCTTTTATCGGAATTTTGTTTATTTATTTTGATACATATATTTTTTTTTTTAGGTGCATTTGATATATATATTTTTATAATTATTTACATAATTTTATATGTATTTTGAATATATATTATCATAGAAATTTACTCTATATGTTTATACAAAAAAACACAAAAATAATTTAAATTTGTATGAAAATAAATATACAAAATACACATAAAATTAGGTAAATTTGTATTTAAATACATATACAAAATAAACTTAAAATAATGTAAATTTGAATGAAATTATATAAACAAATACACTTAAAATAACGTTAATTTGTATAAAATATATTTAAAAAAAATACACTTTAAATAATGAAAATATGTATAAAAAATTATATACAAAACACAAATAGTATAATATAAAATCGTATCAAAATATATACACAGAATATTAATAAAATAATGTACATTTGTATGAAAACTAAGATGCAAAATACCTATAAAATAACGCATTTTTTATAAAATTATATATACCAAAATACACATAAAATATTTGAATTTGTATTAAAATAAATATACAAAATGCAAATACAATAAGGTAAATTTGTATTGAAATAGATATGCAAAATACATATAAAACAATGAAATTTTTTTTTCAAAATATATATATATATATATATATATATATATATATATATATATATATATATATATATATATATATATATATATATATATATATATATATATATATATATATATATATATATATATACAAATATACATATAAAATAATGTAAATTGTATAAATATAAATAAACAAAATACCAATAAGAGAGTGTGTATTTGTATAAATATAAATATACAAAATGCATAAAATAACGTAAATTTGTATAAAATATATACAAAATACACAGAAGTAATTAAATTTGTATGAAAATAGATATACAAAATACACACAAAATAAGCTAAATTTGAATTGAAATATATATACAAAATACATAAAATAAAGTAAATTCGTTTCAAAATATTTTTAACAAATCCACTATAATAACGTAAATTTGTGAAAAAAATATATAAACAAAATACACATTAAGTAATGTAAATACGTATAAAAAAATATTTACAAAATACAAAATAATCAAGTCCTTCGTATCAAAATAAATAAATAAAAAACTAATTAAATAATGTAAATTTGTATGAGAAAACATATACAAAATACACATAAAATAACGTTTTAAGTTTCTATAAAAATATATGTACAAAAATGCACATAAAATTAGTTTGCATAAAAAAATATATACAAAACACACATTAGATAATGTAAATGAGTATAAAAATATGTATACAAAATACCTAATTTTATGTGTATTTTGTATATTTATTTTCATACAATTTAAAAAAAAATTTGTGTATTTTTGTATATAGTTTTATACAAATTTAGGAGATTTTATGTGTATATTGTATATCTATTTTCATACAAATACTCATTCTTTTATTGATATTTTGTTTATTTATTTTCACGCGATTTTACATTATTTAATGTGTATTTTATATATATATATTTATACGTGTTTACATCATTTGATGTGTATTTTGTATATATATTTCTATAGAAATCTACGTTGATATATGAGTATTCGTATATAGATTTTGAAATAAATTTACACTGTTTTATGTGTATTTTGCATATTTTTTCAATACAAATTTACCTTATTGTATATGCATTTTGTATATTAATTTTTATACAAATTTAATTATGCTATGTGTATTTTTGTATATGTATTTTTATAAAAAATATGCTTTATTTTATGGGTATTTTGCATTTTTATTTTCATAGAAATTTACATTATTTTATTTATATTCTGTTTATTTTTTTTAAACAATTTTACATTATTCTATGTGTATTTTGTATATCTATTTTTATACGTATTTACTTAATTTTATGTGTATTTTGTATATATTTTTATAGAAATCTACGTTATTTTATGTGTATTCAAATATATATTTTGAAACAAATTTACATTGTTTCATATGTATTTTTGCATATCTCTTTCAATACAAGTTTACCTTATTGTATGTGCATTTTGTATATTTATTTCAATACAAATTTAAATATTTTATGTGTATTTTGGTATATATATTTTTATAAGAAATGCGCTATTTTATGGGAATTTTGCATCTTTATTTTCATACAAATTTACATTATTTTAGTAATATTCGGTGTATTTATTTTGATACGATTTCACATTATTCTATTTGTTTTTTGTGTATATTTTTTTTATACATATTTACATTATTTAATGTGTATCTTGCATATATATTTCATACAAATTTATTATCTATTATTTATTTTCATACAAATACACATTCTTTTCATGATATTTTGTTTATTTATTTTGACACGAATTTACCTAGATATGTATTTTGTATATATATTTTTATACGTATTTACATAATTTCATGTGTATTTTGTATATACATTTCTATAGAAATCTACGTTATTTTATGTGTATTCGTACATATATTTTGAAACAAATTTACTTTGTTTTATATGTAGTTTTGAATATCTCTTTCAATACATATTTACCTTACTGTATATGCATTTTGTATATTTATTTCAAATCAAATTTAAATATTTTATGTGTATTTTGGTATATATATTTTTATAAAAAATGCGCTATTTTATGGGAATTTTGCATTTTTCTTTTCATACAAATTTACATTATTTTATTGATATTCTGTGCATTTATATTGATAGGATTTTACATTATTCTATTTCTTTTTTGTATATATTTTTTTATACACATTTACATTATTTAATGTATATCTTGCATATATATTTTATAAAAATTTACGTTATTTTAAGTGTATTTCTTTATATATTTTCATTCAAATTTACATTATTCTATGCGTATTTTGTATATATATTTCAATACAAATTTACCTAATTTTATGTGTATTTTGTATATTTCTTTTCATACAAATTTTAAATATTTTTGTGTATTTTTCTATATAGTTTTATACAAATTTAGGTTATTTTATGTACGCATTTACATTATTTAATGTGTGTTTTGTATATATTTTTATGCAAATTTACTTTGTTTTATGTGCATTTTTGTGCAAATATTTTTTTAGAAATTTGCGTTAATTTATGTATTTGTAAATGTTTTCTCATACAAATTTACATTATTTTATTGCTATTTTGTTTATTTATTTTGATACGAATGAAAATAGATATACAAAATATATATAAAATAAAATAAATTTGTATTGAAATATATATACAAAATACATAAAATAATGTAAATTTGTATAAAAATATTTTAACAGATGCAAATAAAAAAAACGTAAATTTGTTTTAAAATATACAAAATACACATTAAATAATGTAAATATGTATAAAAAAAATATATACAAAACACAAATAGAATAATGTAAAATCGTATCAAAATAAATACACAGAATATTAATAAAACCATGTAAATTTGTATGAAAATAAAGATGCAAAATACCCATTAAATAACGCATTTTTAAAAAAAATATATATACCAAAATACACATGAAAAAATTAATTTGTATTAAAATAAATATACAAAATACACATACAATAAGGTAAATCTGTATTGAAATAGATATGCAAAATACATATAAAACAATGTAAATTTGTTTCAAAATATAAAACGTAGATTTGTATAAA
Organism: Eriocheir sinensis; assembly: GCF_024679095.1. Classification (NCBI taxonomy): domain Eukaryota; kingdom Metazoa; phylum Arthropoda; class Malacostraca; order Decapoda; family Varunidae; genus Eriocheir; species Eriocheir sinensis. The sequence goes on along the minus strand of NW_026111510.1, from coordinate 420,512 downwards.
AATATATATACAAAATACACATAAAATGAAGTAAATACGTATAAGAAAATGTATACAAAATACACATAAAATAATGTAAATTCATATCAAAATAAATAAACAAAATACCAATAAAAGAATGTGTATTTGTATAAATATAAATATACAAAATACACATAAAATAACGTAAATTTGTATAAAACTATACAAAAATACACAGAAGTAATTAAATTCGTATGAAAATAGATATACAAAATACAGATAAAATAAACTAAATTTGAATTGAAATGTATATACAAAATACAATATTTTATGTGTATATTTGTATTTGTATTTAGGTTATTTTATGTGTATTTTTATATATATTTTCATCCAAAATTACATTATTTTATTGGTATTTTCTTAATTTAATTCGATACGAATTTAGATTATTTCATAGGTATTTTATATACATATTTTTATACTCATTTACATTATCTAATGTGTGTTTTGTATTCATATTTTTATGCAAATTTATTTTATGTTCATTTTTGTACATATATTTTTATAGAAATTTGCGTTATTTTATGTATATAGTTTTATATAAATTTACGTTATTTTATGTGCATTTTGTATATTTATATTTATACAAATACACATTCTTTTATTGGTATATTGTTTATTTACATTTATACGAATTTACATTATTTTATGTGTATTTTGTATACATTTTTTTATACGTATTTACTTAATTTTATGTGTATTTTGTATATGTATTTTTATAGAAATCTACGTTATTTTATGTGTATTCGTATATATTTTGAAACAAATTTACATTATTTTATATGTATTTCGCATATCTATTTCAATACAAATTTACCTTACTGTATGTGCATTTTGTATATTTATTTTAATACAAGTTCAAATATTCTATGTGTATTTTGGTATCAATAATTTTATAAAAAATGCGTTATTTTATAGGTGTTTTGCATCTTAATTTTCATTTTATATGTACTTTGTATATATATTTTTATACGCTTTTACATTATTTAATATTTATTTTGAATATATATTTTTATACAAATTCATGGTATTTTATGTGTATTTGTATATATATTTTCATATAAATTTACATTATTTTATGTGTATTTTGTACATATATTTTATTACAAATCTATCTTATTTTATATTTATTTTGTATGTGTATTTAGTATATTTATATTTATCCAAATACACATTCTTTTATTGGTATTTTCTTTATTTATTTTAATTCGAATTTACATTATTTTATGTGTATTATGTATACATTTTTTTATTCGTATTTACTTAATTTTATGTGTATTTTGTATATATATTTTTATAGAAATCTTCGTTTTTTTATTTGTATTCGTATATATATTTTGAAACAAATTTACATTGTTTTATATGTATTTTTGCATATCTCTTTCAATACAAATTTACCTTATTGTATGTGCATTTTGTATATTTATTTCAATACAGATTTAAATATTTAATGTGTATTTTCGTATATATATTTTTATAAGAAATGCGCTATTTTATGGGAATTTTGCATCTTTATTTTCATACAAATTTACATTATTTTATTAATATTCGGTGTATTTATTTTGATACGATTTTACATTATTCTATTTGTTTTTTGTATATACTTTTTTATACATATTTACATTATTTAATGTGTATCTTGCATATATATTTTATACAAATTTATTATCTATTATCTATTTTCATACAAATACACATTCTTTTCATGATATTTTGTTTATTTATTTTGACACGAATTTAAATTATTTGATATGTATTTTGTATATATATTTTTATACGTATTTACATAATTTCATATGTATTTTGTATATATATTTCTATAGAAATCTACTTTATTTTATGTGTATTCGTATATATATTTTGAAACAAATTTACATTGTTTTATATGTATTTTTGAATATCTCTTTCAATACAAATTTACCTTACTGTATATGCATTTTGTATATTTATTTCAATACAAATTTAAATATTTTATGTGTATTTTTATATATATATTTTTATAAAAAATATGCGATAATTATGGGAATTTTGCATCTTTATTTTCATACAAATTTGCATTATTTTATTAATATTCGGTGTATTTATTTTGATACGATTTTACATTATTCTATGTATAACAAAAATAAATACAGAATACACAAAAGTAGTTATGCAAAATACATATAAACAATGTAAATTTGTTTCAAAATATATATACGAATACACATGAAATAAGGTAGATTTCTATAAAAATATATATACAAAATACACATAAAATTAAGTAAATACCTATAAAAAATGTATACAAAATACACATAAAATAGTGTAAATTAGTATCAAAATAAATAAACAAAATACCAATAAAAGAATGTGTATTTGTATAAATATATATATATATATACAAAATACACATTAAATAATATAAATTTGTTTAAAACTATACAAAATACACATGAAATGATGTAAATACGTATAAAAATATATATACAAAATACACATTAAATAATGTAAACTCGCGTCAAAATCAATAAACAAAATATCAGTAAAAGAATGTGTACTTGTATGAAAATAGATATACAAAATACACATAAAATAACCTAAATTTGTATCAAACTATATACAAAAATACATAAAAATATTTTAAATTTGTATGATAATAAATATACAAAATACACATAAAATTAGGTAAATTTGTATTGAAATACATACACAATATACACATAAAATAATGTAAATTTTAATGAAAATGCATAAACAAATACATTTAAAATAACGTAAATTTGTATAAAAAAATATGTACAAAACACAAATAGAATAATGTAAATCGTATCAAAATAAATACACAGAATATTAATAAAATAATGTAAATTTGTATGAAAATAAAGAAGCAAAATACCCATAAAATAACGATTTTTTTTTATTTATAAAAATATATATACCAAAATACACATCAAAAAATTAAATTTGTGTTAAAATAAATAAACAAAAAACACATACAATAAGGTAAATTTGTATTGAAATAGATATGCAAAATACATATATAACAATGTAAATTTGTTTCAAAATATATATACGAATACACATAAAATAACGTAGATTTCTATAAAAATATATATACAAAATACACATAAAATGAAGTAAATACGTATAAAAAATGTATGCAAAATACACATAAAATAATGTAAATTCGTATCAAAATAAATAAACAAAATACCAATAAAAGAATGTGTATTTGTATAAATATAAATATACAAAATACACATAAAATAGCATAAATTTAAATAAAATATATTCAAAATACACACAAGTAATTAAATTTGTATGAAAATATATACAAAATACACACAAAATAAGCTAAATTTGAATTGAAATATATATACAAAATACATGAAATAAAGTAAATTTGTATCAAAATATTTATGCAAATACACATATAATAACGTAAATTTGTATGAAAATATATAAACAAAATACACATTAAATAATGTAAATACGTATAAAAAAATATGTACAAAACAAATTTACATTGTTTTATGTGTATTTTGCATATTTTTTCAATACAAATTTACCTTATTGTATGTGCATTTTGTATATTAATTTTAATACAAATTTGATTAATCTATATGTATTTTGTATATGTATTTTATAAAATATGCTTTATTTTATGGGTATTTTGTCTTTATTTTCATACAAATTTACATTATTTTTTTGATATTCTGTGTATTTATTTTGATATGATTTTACATTATTCTATGTGTATTTTGTATATATATTTTATATAAAATGTATTTGTTTTCATTTCATACAAATCTACATTATTTTATGTGTTTTTTGTCAATGTATTTAAATATAAATTTAACTAGTTATATGTGTATTTTGTATATCTATTTTGTATGTATATTTTTATAGAAATTTACTCTATTTTATGAGTATTCGTATATATATTTTGATACAAATTTACATTATTGATGTGTATTTTGCATATCTATTTCAATACAAATTTACTTTATTGTATGTGCATTTTGTATATTTATTTTAAAACAAATTTAATTATTTTATATGTATTTTTTATAATATATTTATATGCAAATATGCGTTATTATATGGATATTTTGCATCTTTATTTTCATACAAATTTATATTATTTTATTGATATTCTCTTTATTTATTTTGATACGATTTAGCATTATTCTATGTGTATTTTGTATATATATTTTTTATACATATTTACAATATTTAATGTTCATTTTGTATATATATTTTATCCAAATTTACATTATTTTATGTGTATTTGTTTATATATTTTCATACAAATTTATACTATTTTATGTGTTTTTTGTATATATATTTTTCTACGTATTTAAATTATTTCATGTGTATTTTGTATATACATTTTCATAAAAAAATTACGTTATTTTATTGTGTGTATAAGTATATATTTTGATACAAATTTTATACAAATTCATGTTATTTAATGTGTATTTGTATCAAAATTTGTATCAAAATAAATAAACAAAATTCCGATAAAAAACGTATATTTGTAGGAAAATAAATACCGAAAATCCACATAAAATAACGAAAATTTGTATAAAAATATATACAAAAAAATAATAATATCAATTTGTGTGAAAATAGATATACAAAATACATATATAATTAGTTAAATTTGTATTTAAATACATGTACAAAATACACGTAAAATTATGTAAATTTGTATGAAATGAAAACAAATACACATCAAATAACGTACATTTGTATAAAATATATATACTAAATACACATAGAATAATGTAAAATCGTATCAAAATAAGTACACAGAATATCAATAAAATAATTTAAATTTGTATGAAAATAAAGATGAAAAATACCCATAAAATAAAGCATTTTTTTTAAATACATATACAAAAATACACATAGAATGATTAAATTTGTATTAAAATTAATATACAAAATGCATATTCAATAAGGTTAATTTGTATTGAAAAAATACGCAAAATACACATAAAACAGTGTAAATTTGTTTCAGAAAATATATACGAATACACATAAAATAACGTTGATATTTATAGGAATATATATACAAAATACACATGAGATGATGTAAATACGTATAAAAATATATATACAAAATACACATTAAATAATGTAAATTCGCGTCAAAATAAATAAACAAAATATCAATAAAAGAAAGTGTATTTGTATGAAAATAGATATACAAAATACACATAAAATAACCTAAATTTGCATCAAACTATATACAGAAATACACAAATTTTTTTAAAAATTTGTATGAAAATAAATATACAAAATACACATAAAATTAGGTAAATTTGTATTGAAATACATATACAAAATACACATAAAATAATGTAAATTTGAATGAAAATACATAAACAAATACACTTAAAATAACGTAAATTTGTATAAATATATATACAAAACACAAATAGAATAATGTAAAATCGTATCAAAATAAATACACAGAATATTAAAAAAATAATGTAAATTTGTATGAAAATAAAGAGGCAAAATACCGATAAAATAACGCATTTTTTTTTATTTATAAAAATATATATACCAAAATACACATAAAAAAATTAAATTTGTATTAAAATAAATATATAAAAAACCCATACAATAAGGTAAATTTGTATTGAAATAGATATGCAAAATACATATAAAACAATGTAAATTTGTTTCAAAATATATATACGAATACACATAAAATAACGTAGATTTCTATAAAAAATATATATACAAAATACACATAAAATGAAGTAAATACGTATAAAAAAATGCATACAAAATACACGTAAAATAATATAAATTCTTATCAAAATAAATAAACAAAATACCAATAAAAGAATCTGTATTTGTAATACACATAATTAGTTAAATTTGTATTTTAATACATGTACAAAATACATAAAATTATGTAAATTTGTATGAAATGAAAACAAATACACATAAAATAACGTACATTTGTATAAAATATATATACAAAAAACACATAGAATAATGTAAAACCGTATCAAAATAAGTACACAGAACATCAATAAAATAATTTAAATTTGTATGAAAACAAAGATGCAAAATACCCATAAAATAAAGCATATTTAAAAAAAAATACATATACAAAAATACACATAGAATAATTAAATTTGTGTTAAAATTAATATACAAAATGCACACACAATAAGGTTAATTTGTATTGAAAAAATACGCAAAATACACATAAAACAGTGTAAATTTGTTTCAGAAAATATATACGAATACACATAAAATAACGTTGATTTCTATAGTAATATATATACAAAATACACATGAGATGATGTAAATACGTATAAAAATATATATACAAAATACACATTAAATAATGTAAATTCGCGTCAAAATAAATAAACAAAATATCAATAAAAGAATGTGTATTTGTATGAAAATAGATATTCAAAATACACATAAAATAACCTAAATTTGTATCAAACTATATACAAAAATACACAAAAATATTTTAAATTTGTATGAAAATAAATATACAAAATACACATAAAATTAGGTAAATTTGTATTGAAATACATATACAAAATACACATAAAATAATAATTTTATTAAATTTGAATGAAAATACATAAATAAATACACTTAAAATAACGTAAATTTGTGCAAAAAAATATATACAAAACACAAATAGAGTAATGTAAAATCGTATCAAAATAAATACACAGAATATTAATAAAATAATGTAAATTTGTATGAAAATAAAGAGGCAAAATACCCATAAAATAACGCATTTTTTTATTTATTAAATATGTATACCAAAATACACATAAAAAAATTAAATTTGTATTAAAATAAATATATAAAAACACATACAATAAGGTAAATTTGTATCGAAATAGATATGCAAAATACATATAAAACAATGTAAATTTGTTTTAAAATATGTATACGAATACACATAAAATAACGTAGATTTCTATAAAAATATATATACAAAATACACATAAAATGAAGTAAATACGTATAAAAAAATGTATACAAAATACACATAAAATAATGTAAATCCGTATAAAAAAATACCAATAAAAGTATGTGTATTTGTATAAATATAAATATACAAAATACACATAAAATAACGTAAATTTATATAAAACTATATACAAAAATACACAGAAGTAATTAAATTTGCATGAAAATAGATATACATAATACGGTAAACTCGTATCAAACTCAATAAACAAAATTCAGATAAAAGAACGTATATTATTAGAAAAATAAATATACAAAATACACATAAAATAACGAGAATTTGTATGAAAATATATAAAAAATAAACAAAAATAATTTCAATTTGTATGAAAATAGATATTCAAAATACACATATAATTAGTTAAATTTGTCTTTAAATACATGTACAAAATACACATAAAATAATGTAAATTTGTTAGAAATTAAAACAAATACACATAAAATAACGTACATTTGTATAAAATATATATAAAAAATACACATAGAATAATGTAAAATCGTTTCAAAATAAATACACAGAATATCAATAAAATAACGTAAATTTGTATGAAAATAAAGGTGCAAAATACATATAAAATTAAGCATATTTTTATAAAAAATATATATACAAAAATACACATTCAATAATTAAATTTGTATTAAAAGTAATATACAAAATGCACATACAATAAGGTAATTATTTTTTTTAAATATGCAAAATACACATAAGACAATGTAAATTTGTTTCAAAATATATATACGAATACACATAAAATAACGTAGATTTCTATAGAAATATATATACAAAATGCACTTGAGATGCTGTAAATACGTATAAAAATATATATACAAAATAGACATTAAATAATGTAAATTCGTGTCAAAATAAATAAACAAAATATCAATAAAAGAATGTGTATTTGTATGAAAATACATATACAAAATACACATAAAATAACGTAAATTTGTATAAAACTATGTAAATTTGTATGAAAATATATAAACAAATACACATAAAATAACGTAAATTTGAATAAAATATATATACAAAATATACATTAAATAATGTAAATATGTATAAAAATATTTATACAAAATACACATAGAATAATGTTAAATCGTATCAAAATAAATAAAGAGAATATCAATTAAATAATGTAAATTTGTATGAAAATAAAGATGCAAAATACCCATATAATAACGCATATTTGCATAAAAATATATATACAAAAATACACATGAAATAATTAAATTTATATTGAAATAAATATACAATAAAGTAAATTTGTATTGAAATAGATATGTAAAATACACATCAATAATGTAAATTTGTATCAAAATATATATACGAATACACATAAAATAGAGTAAATTTCTATGAAAATATACATACAAAATACACATCAACTTATGTAAATAGTAAAAAAAATATATACCAAATACACCTAAAATAAAGTAAATTCGTATCAAAATAAATAAAAAAAATTCCGATGAAAGAACGTATAATTGTAGGAAAATAAAAATACAAAATATACATAAAATAACGAAAATTTGTATAAAAATTTATACCCCCACAAAAAAAATAATTTCAATTTGTTTGAAAATAGATATACAAAATACACATATAATTAGTTAAATTTGTCTTTAAATACATGTACAAAATACATATAAAATAATGTAAATTTTTATGTGCATTTTTGTACATATATTTTTATAGAAACTTAAAACGTTATTTTATGTGTATTTTGTATATGTTTTCTCATACAAACTTACATTATTTAATTAGTTTTTTGTTTATTTATTTTGATACGAATGACTTGATTATTTGTGTATTTTGTAAATATTTTTTTATACGTTTTTACATTACTTAATGTGTATTTTGTTTATATATTTTTTTACAAATTTACGTTATTATATGAATATTTGTTAAAAATATTTTGAAACGAATTTACTTTATTTTATGTATTTTGTATATATATTTCAATTCAAATTTAGCTTATTTTGTGTGTATTTTGTATATCTATTTTCATACAAATTTAAATACTTCTGTGTATTTTTGTATATAGTTTTATACAAATTTACGTTATTTTATGTGGATTTTGTATATTTATATTTATACAAATACACATTCTCTTATTGGTATTTTGTTTATTTATATTTATACGAATTTACATTATTTTATGTGTATTTTGTATACATTTTTGATTCGTATTTACTTAATTTTATTTGTATTTTGTATATATATATTTATAGAAATCCACGTTATTTTATGTGTATTCGTATATATATTTTGAAACAAATTTACATTGTTTTATATGTATTTTGCATATCTATTTCAATACAAATTTACCTTATTGTATGTGCATTTTGTATATTTATTTTAATACAAATTCAAATATTTTATGTGTATTTTGGTATATATAATTTAAAAAAAAAATGCGTTATTTTATAGGTATTTTGCATCTTAGTTTTCATACAAATGTACATTATTTTATTAATATTCTGTGTATATATTTTGATACGATTTTATATTATACTATTTGTGTTTTGTATATATTTTTTTATACATATTTTCATTATTTAATGTGTATTTTTATATATATATTTTATACAAATTAACGTTATTTTAAGTGTATTTGTTTATATAATTTCATTCAAATTTACATTATTTTAAGTGTATTTTGTATATGTATTTTATTACAAATTTACCTAATTTTATGTGTATTTTGTATATTTATTTTCATACAAATTTAAATAATTTTACTGTTTTTTTGTATATACATATAGAGTAAATTCCTATGAAAATAAATATTCAAAATACATATAAAATTATGTAAATAAGTATAAAAATATATATATCAAAAACACCTAAAATAATGAAAATTCGTCTCAAAATAAATAAACAAAACTCCGATAAAAGAACGTATATTTGTAGGAAAATAAATATACAAAATACACATAAAATTACGAAAATTTGAATAAAAATATATACTAAAATACACAAAATTAATTTCGATTTGTATGAAAATAGATATACATAATATACATATAATTAGTTAAATTTGCATTTAAATACATGTACAAAATACACATAAAATAATGTAAATTTGTATGAAATGAAAACAAATTCACATAAAATAACGTTCATTTGTATGAAATATATATACAAAATATACATAGAATAATGTAAAATCGTATCAAAATAAATACACAATATCAATAAAATAATGTAAATTTGTATGAAAATAAAGATGCAAAATACTCATAAAAAGCATTTTTTTATGAAAATACATATACAAAAATACACATAGAATAATTAAATTTGTATTATTTTATATGTACATATATGAAAATATATATACAAAATACACATTAAATAATGTAAATACATAGAAAAATATATATACAAAATACACATAAAATAATGTAAATTTGTATCAAAATAAATAAACAAAATTTCCTCTAAAAGAATGTATATTTGTAGGAAAATATATATACAAAAAACAAATAAAATAACAAAAATTTGTATAAAAATATACAAAATACACAAAATAATTTAAATTTGTTTGAAAATAGATATGCAAAATACACATGACATGTTGCAATTTTTTATTGAAATACATATACAAATTTCATATAATATTATGTAAATTTGTATGAAACTATATAAACAAATACACATAAGATAACGTAAATTTCCATAAAATATATGTACAAAATTTACTTTAAATAATGTAAATATGTCTAAAAATATGTATACAAAATACACAGAATTACGTAAAATCGTATCAAAATAAATAAACAGACTATCAATAAAATAATGTAAATTTGTATGAAAATAAAGATGCAAAATACCCATATAATTACGCATATTTGTTTAAAAATATATATACAAAAATACACATAAAATAATTAAATTTGTATCAAAATAAATATACAAAAGGCACATACAATAAATATCTATATATATATATATATATATATATATATATATATATATATATATATATATATATATATATATATATATATATATATATATATATATATATATATATATATATATATATATATATATATATATATATATATATATATATATATATATATATATATATATATATATATATATATATATATATATATATATATATATATATATATATATATATATATATATATATATATATATATATATATATATATATATATATATATATATATATATATATATATATATATATATATATATATATATATATATATATATATCAAATACACCTAAAATAATGAAAATTCGTATCAAAATCAATAAACAAAATTCCGATAAAAGAACGTACAAATTTACAGTATTTTATGTGTATTTTGTACATGTATTTAAATACAAATTTAACTAATTATATATGTATTTTGTATATCTATTTTCATACAAATTGAAATTTATTTTTTTGTTTTTTTGAATATATTTTTATTCAAATTTTCGTAATTTTATGTGTATTTTGTATATTTATTTTCCTACAAATATACGTTCTTTTAACGGAATTTTGTTTATTTATTTTGATACGAATTTTCATTTTTTTAGGTGTATTTGATATATATATTTTTATACTTATTTACATAATTTTATATGTATTTTGAATATATATTTTCATAGAAATTTACTCTATATGTATATACAAAAAAACACAAAAATAATTTAAATTTGTATGAAAATAAATATACAAAATACACATAAAATTAGGTAAATTTGTATTTAAATACATATACAAAATACACTTAAAATAATGTAAATTTGAATGAAATTATATAAACAAATACACTTAAAATAACGTTAATTTGTATAAAATATATATAAAAGTACACATTAAATAATGAAAATATGTATAAAAAAAAATATACAAAACACAAATAGTATAATATAAAATCGTATCAAAATATATACACAGAATATTAATAAAATAATGTACATTTGTATGAAAACTAAGATGCAAAATACCTATAAAATAACGCATTTTTTATAAAATTATATATACCAAAATACACATAAAATATTTGAATTTGTATTTAAATAAATATACAAAATGCACATACAATAAGGTAAATTTCTATTGAAATAGATATGCAAAATACATATAAAACAATGTAAATTTGTTTCAAAATATATATACGAATACACATAAAATAACGTAGATTTCTATAAATATATATATACAAAATACAAATAAAATTAAGTAAATACTAATCAAAAATGTATACAAAATACACATAAAATAATGTAAATTCGTATAAATATAAATAAACAAAATACCAATAAGAGAATGTGTATTTGTATAAATATAAATATACAAAATGCACATAAAATAACGTAAATTTGAATAAAACTATATACAAAAATACACAGAAGTAATTAAATTTGTATGAAAATAGATATACAAAATACATACAAAATAAGCTAAATTTGAATTGAAATATATATACAAAATACATAAAATAAAGTAAATTCGTTTCAAAATATTTTTAACAAATACACATATAATAACGTAAATTTGTAAAAAAATATATAAACAAAATACACATTAAGTAATGTAAATACGTATAAAAAAATATTTACAAAATACACAAATAATCAAGTCATTCGTATCAAAATAAATAAACAAAAAACTAATTAAATAATGTAAATTTGTATGAGAAAACATATACAAAATACACATCAAAGAACGTTTTAAGTTTCTATAAAAATATATGTACAAAAATGCACATAAAATTAGTTTGCATAAAAAAATATATAAAAAACACACATTAGATAATGTAAATAAGTATAAAAATATGTATACAAAATACCTATGAAATAATCTAAATTCGTATCGAGTTAAATTAAGAAAATAACAATAAAATAATGTAATTTTGGATGAAAATATATATAGAAAACACATATAAAATAACCTAAATACAAATACAAATATACACATTAAATAATTCAAAATTGAATGAAATAAATATACAAAATAAACATAAAATAAGGTAAATTTGTAATAAAATATATGTAAGAATACACATGAAATAATATGAATTTGTATGAAAATATATATACAAATACACATAAAATAACATAAATTTGTATAAAATTAGTATCAAAATATATACGAATACACACAATAAAATAACGTAAATTTTTATGAAAATTTATATAAAATACACATAAAATAATTTAAATACGTAGAAAAATATATATACAAAATACACATAAAATAATGTAAATTCGTGAAAAATTAAATACACAAAATTCCAATAAAAGAATGTATATTTGTAGGAAAATATATATACAAAAAACAAATAAAATAACTAAAATTTGTATAATAATATATACAAAAATCCTCAAAAATAATTTGTTTGAAAATAGATATGCAAAATACACATAAAGTTAGGCAAATTTGTATTGAAATACATATACAAAACTCACATAAAATAATGTAAATTTGTATGAAAATATATAAACAAATACATATAAAATAACGTAAATTTGGATAAAATATATATACTAAATATACATTAAATATTTTAAATATGTATAAAAATATATTATATTATATATATTTTTATTGATATTTGCGTTATTTATGTGTATTTTGTATATGTTTTCTCATAGAAATTTACATTATTTTATTGGTATTTTGTCTATTTATTTTGATACGAATTACATGATTATTTGTGTATTTTCTACATTTTTTTATACGTATTTACATTATTTAATGTGTATTTTGTTTATATATTTTTATACAAATTTACGTTATTATATGTGTATTTGTATAAGTATTTTGATACAAATTTACATTATTTTATGTATTTTGTATATATATTTCATTCAAATTTAGCTTATTTTATGTGTATTTTGTATATCTATTTATTTTAATACAAAATCAAATATTTTATGTTTTTTCGTATATATATTATTATAAAAAAAGCGTTATTTTATGGGTATTTTGCATCTTAATTTTCATACAAATTTACATTATTTTATTAATATTTTCTGTATTTATTTTGATACGATTTTACATTATTTTATGTGTGTTTTGTATATATATTTTTTATACATATTTACATTATTTAATGTGTTTTTTCTATATATATTTGATACAAATTTACGTTATTTTAAGTCTATATGTTTATATATTTTCATTCAAATTTACATTATTTTATGTGTATTTTGTATATGTATTTCAATACAAATTTACCTAATTTTATATGTTTTTTGTATATTTATTTTCATACAAGTTTAAAGTATTTTTGTGTATTTTTGTTTATAGTTTTATACAAATTTAGGTTATTTTATGTGTATTTTGTATATCTATTTTTATACAAATACACATTCTTTTCATGATATTTTGTTTATTTATTTTGACACGAATTAACATTATTTAATGTGTATTTTGTATATATATTTTTATACGTATTTTCATTATTTCAAGTGTATTTTGTATATATCTTTCTATAGAAATCTGCGTTATTTTATGTGTATTCGTATATATATTTTGAAACAAATTTACATTGTTTTATGTGTATTTTGCATGTTTTTTCGATACAAATTTACCTTATTGTATGTGCATTTTCTATATTAATTTTAATACAAATTTGATTAATCTATGTGTATTTTTGTATACGTATTTTTATAAAAATATGCTTTATTTTATGGGTATTTTGCATCTTTATTTTCATACAAATTTACATTATTTTATTGATATTTTGTGTATTTATTTTGATATGATTTTACATTATTCTATGTGTATTTTGTATATATATTTTATATAAAATGTATTTGTTTTCATTTCATACAAATCTACATTATTTTATGTGTTTTTTGTACATATATTTAAATACAAATTTAACTAGTTATATGTGTATTTAGTATATCTATTTTGTATGTATATTTTCATAGAAATTTACTCTATTTTATGAGTATTCGTATATATATTTTGATACAAATTTACATTATTAATGTGTATTTTGCATATCTATTTCAATACAACTTTACTTTATTGTACGTGCATTTTGTATATTTATTTTAATACAAATTTAATTATTTTATATGTATTTTTGTATATATATTTTTTATGCAAATATGCGTTATTATATAGATATTTTGCATCTTTATTTTCATAAAAATTTACATTATTTTATTGATATTCTCTTTATTTATTTTGATACGATTTAACATTATTCTATGTTTTTTTTTGTATATATTCTTTTTATACATATTTACATTATTTAATGTTCATTTTGTATATATATTTTATCCAAATTTACATTATTTTATGTGTATTTGTTTATATATTTTCATACATATTTACATTATTTTATGTGTTTTTGTATATATATTTTTCTACGTATTTAAACTATTTTATGTGTATTTTGTATATACATTTTCATAAAAAAATTACGTTATTTTATTGTGTGTATAAGTATATATTTTGATACAAATTTTATACAAATTCATGTTATTTAATGTGTATTTGTATATATATTTTCATACAAATTTATATTATTTTATGTATTTTTTCATATATTTCATTACAAATTTACCTTATTTTATGTTTATTTTGTATATTTATTTCATTCAATTTTAAATTATTTAATGTGTATATTTGTATTTGTATTTAGGTTATTTTATGTGCATTTTGTATATATATTTTCATCCAAAATTACATTATTTTATTGGTATTTCTTAATTTAATTCGATACGAATTTAGATTATTTCATAGGTATTTTGTATACATATTTTTATACTCATTTACTTTATCTAATGTGTGTGTTGTATATATATTTTTATGCAAATTTATTTAATGTTCATTTTTATACATATATTTTTATAGAAATTTGCGTTATTTTATGTATATAGTTTTATATATATTTACGTTATTTTATGTGCATTTTGTATATTTGTATTTATACAAATACACATTCTTTTATTGGTATATTGTTTATTTACATTTATACGAATTTACATTATTTTATGTGTATTTTGTATACATCTTTTTTATACGTATTTACTTAATTTTATGTGTATTTTGTATATGTATTTTTATAGAAATCTACGTTATTTTATGTGTATTCGTATATATATTTTGAAACAAGTTTACATTATTTTATATGTATTTCGCACATATATTTCAATACAAATTTACCTTATTGTATGTGCATTTTGTATATTTATTTTAATACAAGTTCAAATATTTTATGAGTATTTTGTTATCAATAATTTTATAAAAAATGTGTTATTTTATAGGTATTTTGCATATTAATTTTTATTTTATATGTACTTTGTATATATATTTTTATACGCTTTTACATTATTTAATATATACTTTGAATATATATTTTTATACAAATTCATGGTATTTTACGTGTATTTGTATATATATATTTTCATATAAATTTACATTATTTTATGTGTATTTTGTACATATATTTTATTACAAATCTACCTTATTTTATGTTTATTTTGTATGTGTATTTAGTATATTTATATTTATCCAAATACACATTCTTTTATTGGTATTTTGTTTTTTATTTTAATTCGAATTTACATTATTTTATGTGTATTTTGTATACATTTTTTATACGTATTTACTTAATTTTGTGTATTTTGTATATATATATTTTTATAGAAATCTACGTTTTTTTATTTGTATTCGTATATATATTTAGAAACAAATTTACATTGTTTTATATGTATTTTTGCATATCTCTTTCAATACAAATTTACCTTATTGTATGTGCATTTTGTATATTTATTTCAATACAAATTTAAATATTTTATGTGTATTTTGGTATATATATTTTTATAAGAAATATGCTATTTTATGGGAATTTTGCATCTTTATTTTCATACAAATTTACATTATTTTATTAATATTCGGTGTATTTATTTTGATACGATTTTACATTATTCTATTTGTGTTTTGTATATACTTTTTTATACATATTTACATTATTTAAATCTTGCACATATATTTTGTACAAATTTATTATCTATTATCTATTTTCATACAAATACACATTCTTTTCATGATATTTTGTTTATTTATTTTGACACGAATTTACATTATTTGATATGTATTTTGTATTTATCTTTTTATTCGTATTTACATAATTTCATATGTATTTTGTATATATATTTCTATAGAAATCTACTTTATTTTATGTGTATTCGTATATATATTTTGAAACAAATTTACATTGTTTTATATGTATTTTTGAATATCTCTTTCAATATAAATTTACCTTACTGTATATGCATTTTGTATATTTATTTCAATACAAATTTAAATATTTTATGTGTATTTTGGTATATATATATTTATAAAAAATGCGATAATTTTTGGGAATTTTGCATCTTTATTTTCAAACAAATTTACATTATTTTATTGATATTCTGTGTATTTATTTTGATACGATTTTACATTATTCTATTTGTTTTTTGTATATATTTTTTTCTACACATTTACATTATTTAATGTGTATCTTGCATATATATTTTATACAAATTTACGTTATTTTAAGTGTATTTGTTTATATATTTTCATTCAAATTTACATTATTTGCTGTGTATTTTGTATATGTATTTCAATACAAATTTACCTAATTTTATGTGTATTATGTATATTTCTTTTCAAACAAATTTAAATTATTTTTGTGTATTTTTGTATATAGTTTTATACAAATTTAGGTTATTTTATGTACGCATTTACATTATTTAGTGTGTGTTTTGTATATATATTTTTATGCAAATTTACTTTATTTTATGTGTATTTTTGTACATATATTTTTATAGAAATCTGCGTTATTTGAATATGTTTTCTCATACAAATTTACATTATTTTATTGCTATTTTGTTTATTTATTTTGATACGAATTACATGATTATATGTGTATTTTGTACATATTTTTTATACGTATTTACATTACTTAATGTGTATTTTGTTTATATATTTTTAAACAAATCTACCTTATTATATGTATTTGTATAAATATTTTGATACAGATTTACATTATTTTATGTATTTTGTATGTACATTTCAATTCAAATTTAGCTTATTTTAGCTGTATTTTGTATATATATTTTCATACAAATTTAATAACTTCTGTGTATTTTTATATATAGTTTTATACAAATTTACGATATTTTATGTGCATTTTGTATATTTATATATATACAAATACACTTTCTTTTACTGGTATTTTGTTTATTTATTTTGATACGATTTTTATGTGTATTTTGTATTCATTTTTTATACGTATTTACTTCATTTTATGTGTATTTTGTATATATTTTTGTAGAAATCAACGTTATTTTATGTGTATTCGTATATATATTTTGAAACAAATTTACATTGTTTTATATGTATTTTGCATATCTATTTCAATCCAAATTTACCTTACAGTATGTGCATTTTTTGTATTTATTTTAATACAAATTTTAATATTTTATGTGTATTTTGGTATATATATTTTTATAAAAAATGCGTTATTTTATGGCTATTTTGCATCTTTATTTTCATACAAATTTACATTATTTTATTAATATTCTGTGTATTTATTTTGATACGATTTTACATTATTCTATTTGTGTTTTGTATATATTTTTTATACATATTTACATTATTTAATTAGTATTTTGTATATATATTTGATATAAATTTACGTTATTTTAAGTGTATATGTTTACATATTTTCATTCAAACTTCCATTATTTTAGGTGTATTTTGTATATGTATTTAAATACAAATTTACCTAATTTTATGTGTATTTTGTATATTTATTTTCATACAAATTTAAATTATTTTTGTGTATTTTTGTATATAGTTTTATACAAACAGGTTATTTTATGAGTATTTTGTATATCTATTTTCAAACAAATACACATTCTTTTATTGATATTTTGTTTATTGATTTTGACGAGAATTTAAATTATTTAATGTGTATTTTGAATATATATTTTTATACGTATTTACATCATTTCATGTGTATTTTGTATATATATTTCTATAGAAATCTACGTTATATTATGTGTATTCGTATATAGATTTTTAAACAAATTTACACTTTTATGTGCATTTTGTATATTTTTTCAATACAAATTTACCTTATTGTATATGCATTTTGTATATTAATTTTAACACAAATTTAATTATTCTATGTGTATTTTTGTATATGTATTTTTTAAAAAATATGTTTTATTTTATGGGTATTTTGCACCTTTTTTTCATACAAAATTACATCATTTTATTGATATTCTGTGTGTTTATTTTGATACGATTTTACATTATTCTATGTATATTTTGTATATCTATTTTATACAAATGTACGTTATTTTATGTGAATTTGTTTTCATTTCATACAAATTTACATTATTTTATGTGTATTTTGTACATGTATTTAAATACAAATTTAACTAATTATATGTGTATTTTGTATATCTATTTTCATACAAATTGAAATTTATTTTTTTGTTTTTTTGTATATATTTTTATTCAAATTTTCGTAATTTTATATGTATTTTGTATATTTATTTTCCTACAAATATACGTTCTTTTATCGGAATTTTGTTTATTTATTTTGATACGAATTTTCATTTTTTAGGTGTATTTGATATATATATTTTTATACTTATTTACATAATTTTATATGTATTTTGAATATATATTTTCATAGAAATTTACTCTATATGTTTATACAAAAAAACACAAAAATAATTTAAATTTGTATGAAAATAAATATTCAAAATACACATAAATTTAGGTAAATTTGTATTGAAATACATATACAAAATACACTTAAAATAATGTAAATCTGAATGAAAATATATAAACAAATACACTTAAAATAACGTTAATTTGTATAAAATATATATAAAAAATACACATTAAATAATGAAAATATGTATAAAAAAATATATACAAAACACAAATAGTATAATATATATATATATACAAAATACACATAAAATGAAGTAAATACGTATAAAAAAATGTATACAAAATACACATAAAATCATGTAAATTCGTATCAAAATAAATAAACAAAATAATAATAAAAGAATGTGTATTTGTATAAATATAAATATACAAAATACACATAAAATAACGTAAATCTATATAAAACTATATACAAAAATACACAGAAGTAATTAAATTTGAATGAAAATATATACAAAATACACACAAAATAAGCTAAATTTGAATCGAAATATATATACAAAATACATGAAATAAAGTAAATTTGTATCAAAATATTTATACAAATACAGATATAATAACGTAAATTTGAATGAAAATATATAAACAAAATACATTAAATAATGTAAATACGTAAAAAATATGTACAAAATACACATATAATCATGTAATTCGTATCAAAATAAATAAACAAAATACCAATAAAATAATATAAATTTGTGTGAGTAAACGTGTATGTTGCATATTTTTTCATTACAAATTTACCTTATTATATACGCATTTTGAATATTAATTTTAATACAAATTTAATTATTCGATGTGTATTTTTTTACCTGTATTTTTATAAACATATGCTTTATTTTTTGGGTATTTTGCATCTTTATTTTCATACAAATTTACATTATTTTATTGATATTCTGCTCATTCATTTTGATACGAATTGACATTATTCTATGTGTGTTTTGTATATATTTTTCATACAAATTTACGTTATTTTATGTGTATTTGTTTATATATTTTGACACAAATTTACAATATTTTATGGGTATTTTGTATATACATTTCAAAAGAAATTTACCTAGTTTTATGTGTATTTTGTATATTTATTTTCATACAAACTCAAATTATTTCTATGTATTTTTGTATATATTTTAATACAAATTTTAGTTATGTTATGTGTATTTTGTAAATCTATTTTCATTCAAATATATATTATTTTATTGGTATTTTGTTGATTTATATTGATACGAATTTACATTATTTTATATGTACTTTGTATATATATTTTATTACGCATTTACATTATTTAATATTTATTTTGAATATATAATTTTATACAAATTCATGGAATTTTATGTGTATTTGTATATATATTTTTATATAAATTTACATTATTTTATGTGTATTTTGTACATATATTTCATTATTTTCCTTATTTTATGTTTATTTTGTATGTGTATTTTGTACATTTATATTTATACAAATACACATTCTTTTATTGGTATTTTGTTTATTTATTTTGTTTCGAATTTATATTATTTAATGTGTATTTTCTTTACATTTTTTTATACGTATTTACCTGATTTTATGTGTATTTTGTATATATATTTTTTATAGAAATCTACGTTATTTTATGTGTATTCGTATATATATTTTGAAACAAATTTACATTGTTTTATATGTATTTTTGCATATCTCTTTCAATAGAAGTTTACCTTATTGTATGTTCATTTTGTATGTTTATTTCAATACAAATTTAAATATTTTATGTGTATTTAGGTATATATTTTTATAAGAAATGCGCTATTTGATGGGAATTTTGCATCTTTATTTTCATACAAATTTACATTATTTTATTAACATTCGGTGTATTTATTTTGATACGATTTTACATTATTTTATTTGTTTTATGTATATATATATTTTTTTTATACATAGTTACATTATTAATGTGTATCTTGCATATATATTTCATACAAATTTATTATCTATTATTTATTTTCATACAAATACACATTCTTTTCATGATATTTTGTTTATTTATTTTGACACGAATTTACATTACTTAATATGTATTTTATATATATTTTTTTATACGTATTTACATAATTTCATGTGTATTTTGTATATATATTTCTATAGAAATCTACGTTATTTTATGTGTATTCGTATATATATTTTGAAACAAATTTACACAGTTTTATTTGTTTTTTGCGTTTTTTTTCAATACAAATTTACCTTATTGTATGTGTGCATTTTGTATATTAATTTTAATACAAATTTAATTATTCTATGTGTATTTTTGTATATGTATTTTTAGAAAAAAAATATGCTTTATCTTATGGGTATTTTGCATCTTTATATTCATACACAGTTGTTATGATCCGTTTTTGCTTTACCTTCAAATTTATATATATATAAAAAAAAAAAAACGTTGAGCAAAAGACGTTTTTTTTCCTGTTATTTTTTTTTTTTTTTTGTTTTGACTGTAGCGTATTCTGTGAGGGAATGTGGTGCCCAGCTTTCCGTGGGCCGGTCAGTCAGTC
This sequence comes from Eriocheir sinensis, assembly GCF_024679095.1. Lineage (NCBI taxonomy): Eukaryota > Metazoa > Arthropoda > Malacostraca > Decapoda > Varunidae > Eriocheir > Eriocheir sinensis. The sequence continues at coordinate 398,227 of NW_026111510.1, read as the reverse complement.
CGTGCGAGGTGATTCAGGTCATAATCATGTAATTCGTATCAAAATAAATAAACAAAATATTAATAAAATAATATAAATTTGTATGAGTAAACGTGTATAAATATAAATGTACAAAATACACATACAAAATAAACATAAAATAAGGTAAATTTGTAGTGAAATATATGTACAATATATACATAAAACAATGTAAATTTATATGAAAATATATATACAAATACACATAAAAAACCATGAATTTGTATAAAATTATATATTCAAAATAAATATTAAATAATGTCAATGCGTATAAAAATATATATAAAAAGTACATATAAAATAATGTAAATTCGTATTAATATAAATCAACAAAATACCAATAAAATAATATATATTTGAATGAAAATAGATTTACAAAATACATATAACCTATCTAAAATTTGTATTGAAATATATACAAAAATACATATAAATAATTTGAGTTTGTATGAAAATAGATATTCAAAATACACATAAAACTAGGTAAATTTCTTTAGAAATATATATACAAAGTACCCATAAAATATTGTAAATTTGTGTTAAAATATATAAACAAATACACATAAATAACGTAAATTTGTATGAAAAATATATACAAAATACACATAGAATAATGTCAAATCGTATCAAAATGAATGAGCAGAATATGAATAAAATAACGTAAATTTGTATGAAAATAAAGATGCAAAATACCCATAAAATAATTTTCATACAAATTTACATTATTTTATTGATATTCTCTTTATTTATTTTGATACGATTTAACATTATTCTATGTGTTTTTTGTATATATTTTTTTATACATATTTACATTAGTTAATGTTCATTTTGTATATATATTTTATCCAAATTTACATTATTTTAAGTGTGTTTATATATTTTCATACATATTTACATTATTTTATGTGTTTTTTGTATATATGTTTTTCTACGTATTTAAATTATTTTATGTGTATTTTGTATATACATTTTCATAAAAAAAATTACGTTATTTTATTGTGTGTATAAGTATATATTTTGATACAAATTTTATACAGATTCATGTTATTTAATGTGTATTTGTATATATTTTCATACAAATTTTATTATTTTATGTGTATTTTTTCATATATTTCATTACAAATTTACCTTATTTTATGTTTATTTTGTATATTTATTTCATTCAATTTTAAATTATATTATGTGTATATTTGTATTTGTATTTAGGTTATTTTATGTGTATTTTGTATATATATTTTCATCCAAAATTACATTATTTTATTGGTATTTCTTAATTTAATTCGATACGAATTTTGATTATTTCATAGGTATTTTGTATACATATTTTTATACTCATTTACATTATCTAATGTGTTTTGTATATATATTTTATGCAAATTTATTTAATGTTAATTTTTGTACATATATTTTTATAGAAATTTGCGTTATTTTATGTATATAGTTTTATATAAATTTACGTTATTTTATGTGCATTTTGTATATTTATATTTATACAAATACACTTTCTTTTATTGGTATATTGTTTTTTTACATTTATACGAATTTATATTATTTTATGTGTATTTTGTATACATTATTTTATACGTATTTACTTAATTGTATGTGTATTTTGTATATGTATTTTTATAGAAATCTACGTTATTTTATGTGTATTCGTATATATATTTTGAAACAAATTTACATTATTTTATATGTATTTTGCATATCTATTTCAATACAAATTTACCTTATTATATGTGCATTTTGTATATTTATTTTAATACAAGTTCAAATATTTTATGTGTATTTTGGTATCAATAATTTTATAAAAATGCGTTATTTTATGAGTATTTTGCATCTTAATTTTCATTTTATATGTACTTTGTATATATATTTTATACGCTTACATTATTTAATATTTATTTTGAATATATTTTTATACAAATTCATGGTATTTTATGTGTATTTGTATATATTTTTTCATATAAATTTACATTATTTTATGTGTATTTTGTACATATATTTTATTACAAATCTACCTTATTTTATGTTTATTTTGTATATGTATTTTGTATATTGATATTTATCCAAATACACATTCTTTTATTGGTATTTTGTTTATTTATTTTAATTCGAATTTACATTATTTTATGTGTATTTTGTATACATTTTTTTATACGTATTTACTTAATTTTATGTGTATTTTGTATATATATTTTATAGAAATCTAAGTTTTTTTATTTGTATTCGTATATTTATTTTGAAACAAATTTACATTGTTTTATATGTATTTTTGCATATCTCTTTCAATACAAATTTACCTTATTGTATGTGCATTTTGTATATTTATTTCAATGCAAATTTAAATATTTTATGTGTATGTTGGTATATATATATTTTTATAAGAAATGCGCTATTTTATGGGAATTTTGCATCTTTATTTTCATACAAATTTACATTATTTTATTAATATTCGGTGTATTTATTTTGATACGATGTTACATTATTCTTTTTTTTTTGTATATACTTTTTTATACATATTTACATTATTTAATGTGTATCTTGCATATATATTTTATACAAATTTATTATCTATTATCTATTTTCATACAAATACACATTTTTTTCATGATATTTTGTTTATTTATTTTGACACGAATTTACATTATTTGATATGTATTTTGTATATATATTTTTATACGTATTTACATGATTTCATATGTATTTTGTAAATATATTTCTATAGAAATCTACTTTATTTTATGTGTATTCGTATATATATTTTGAAACAAATTTACATTGTTTTATATGTATTTTTTAATATCTCTTTCAATACAAATTTACCTTACTGTATAAGCATACAAAGTGTATTTTGGTATCAATAATTTTATAAAAAATGCGTTATTTTATAGGAATTTTGCATCTTAATTTTCATACAAAGTTGCATTATTTTATTAATATTCTGTGTATATATTTTGATATGATTTTACATTATTCTATTTGTGTTTTGTATATATTTTTTTATACATATTTACATTATTTAATGTGTATTTTGTACATATATTTCATACAAATTTACGTTATTATATGTGTATTTGTTTATATATTTTCTTTCAAATTTACATTATTTTATGTGTATTTTGTATATGTATTTCAATACAAATTAACCTAATTTTATTTATTTTCATACGAATTGAAATCATTTTTGTTTATTTTTTTATATATTTTCATACAAATTTTCGTTATTTTATGTGTATTTTGTATATATTTTTTTCTACAAATACACGTTCTTTTATCTGAATTTTGTTTATTGAATTTGAAACGAATTTACCTTATTTTGTACATCTATTTTCATACAAATTAAAATACTTCTGTGTATTTTTGTATATAGTTTTTATAAATTTTAGTTATTTTATGTGTATTTTGTATATTTATATTTATACAAATACACATTCTTTTATTGGAATTTTGTATATTTATTTTGATGCGAATTTACATTATTTTATGTGTATTTTGTATACATTTTTTTATACGTATTTACTTAATTTTATGTGTATTTTGTATATATATTTTTATGGAAATCTACGTTACTTTATGTGTATTCGTATATATATTTTGAAATAAATTTACATTGTTTTATATGTATTTTGCATATCTATTTCAATACAAATTTACCTTATTGTATGTGTTTTAAATATATTTATTTTAATACAAATTTAATTTTTTTATGTGTATTTTGGTATATATGGTAAGGTAAACTTGTATTGAAAGAGATATTCAAAAATACATATAAAACAATATAAATTTGTTTCAAAATATATATACGAATACACATAAAATAACGTAGATTTCTATAAAAATATTTACAAAATACACATAAAATGAAGTAAATACGTATAAAAAAATTAATACAAAATACACATAAAAATCGTATCAAAATAAATAAACAAAATACCAGTAAAAGAATGTGTATTTGTATAAATATAAATATACAAAATACACAAAAAATATCGTAAATTTGTATAAAACTATATACAAAAATACACAGAAGTAATTAAATTTGTATGAAAATATATATACAAAATACAGCTAAAATAAGCTAAATTTGAATTGAAATGTACATACAAAATACATAATGTAAATCTGTATCAAAATATTTATACAAATACATATAATAACATAGATTTGTTTAAAAATATATAAACAAAATACACATTAAGTAATGTAAATATGTATAAAAAATATGTACATAAAAATATATGTACAAATATGCACATAAAATAAAGTAAATTTGCATAAAAAATATACATACAAAACAGACACTAAATAATGTAAATGCGTACATAAAATAACCTAAATTTGTATAAAAATATATACAAAAATACACAAAAATAATTTAAATTTGTTTGAAAAGAAATATACAAAATACTCATAAAATTAGGTAAATTTGTATTGAAATACATATACAAAATACACATCAAGTAATGTAAATTTGAATAAAAATATATAAACAAATACACTTATAATAACGTAAATTTCTATAAAATATATATGCAAGATACACATTAAATAATGTAAATGTGAATAAAAAATATATACAAAAAACAAATAGAATAATGTAAAATCGTATCAAAATAAATACACAGAATATCAATAAAATAATGTAAATTTGTATGAAAATAAAGATGCAAAATTCCCAAAAATTATCGCATTTTTTATAAAAATATATTTACCAAAATACACATAAAATATTTAAATTTGTATTAAAATAAATATACAAAATGCATATACAGTAAGGTAAATTTGTATTGAAAGAGATATTCAAAAATACATATAAAACAATGTAAATTTGTTTCAAAATATATATACGAATACACATAAAATAAAGTAGATTTCTATAGAAATATATTTACAAAATACATATGAAATTATGTAAATACGTATAAAAATATATATACAAAATACATATCAAATAATGTAAATTCGTGTCAAAATAAATAAACAAAATATCATGAAAAAAAATGTGTATTTGTATGAAAATAGATAATAGATAATAAATTTGTATAAAATATATATGCAAGATACACATTAAATAATGTAAATATGTATAAAAAAGTATATACAAAAAAAAAGAATAATGTAACATCGTATCAAAATAAATACACCGAATATTAATAAAATAATGTAAATTTGTATGAAAATAAAGATGCAAAATTCCCATAAAATAGCGCATTTCTTATAAAAATATATATACCAACATACACATAAAATATTTAAATTTGCATTGAAATAAATATACAAAATGCACATACAATAAGGTAAATTTGTATTGAAAGAGATATGCAAAAATACATATAAAACAATGTAAATTTGTTTCAAAATATATATACGAATACAAATGAAAAAACGTAGATTTCTATAAAAATATATATACAAAATACACATAAAATTAAGTAAATACGTATAAAAAAATGTATACAAAATACACATAAAATAATGTAATTTCTAATTAAAATAAATGTAAATATGAATGAAAATATATAAACAAATACACTTAAAATAACGTAAATTTGTATAAAATATATATGCAAGATACACATTAAATAATGTAAATGTGTATAAAAAAATATCAATAAAATAATGTAAATTTGTATGAAAATAAAGATGGAAAATTCCCAAAAATTATCGCATTTCTATAAAAATATATATACAAAATACACATAAAATTAAGTAAATACGTATAAAAAAATGTATACAAAATACACATAAAATAATGTAAATTCGAATTAAAATAAATAAACAAAATACCAATAAAAGAATGTGTATTTGGATAAATATAAATATACAAAATACACATACAAAATAAACATAAAATAAGGTAGATTTGTAATAAAATATATGTACAAAATACACATAAAATAATGTAAATTTATATGAAAATATATATACAATACACATAAAATACCATGAATTTGTATAAAATATATATTCAAAATAAATATTAAATAATGTAATAGATTATAAAAATATATATACAAAGTACATATAAAATGAAAATTAAGATGCAAAATATCTATAAAATAACGCATATTTTATAAAATTATTGATACCAAAATACATATAAAATATTTGAACTTGTTTTAAAATAAATATACAAAATGCACATACAATAAGGTAAATTTGTATTGAAATAGATATGCAAAATACATATAAAATAATGTAAATTTGTTTCAAAATATATATACGAATACACATAAAATAACGTAGATTTCAATAAAATACATATACTAAATACACATAAAATTAAATAAATACGTATAAAAAATGTATACAAAATACACATAAAATAATGTAAATTCGTATAAATGTAAATAAACAATATACCAATAAAAGAATGTGTATTTGTATAAATATAAATCTACAAAATGCACATAAAATAGCGTAAATTTTTATAAAACTATATACATAAAATAACGCAAATTACTATAAAAATATATGTACAAAATTGAACTTTAAATAAATTTGCATAAAAATATATACAAAACACACATTAGATAATGTAAATGAGTATAAAAATGTGTATACAAAATACCTATGAAATAATCTAAATTCGTATCGAATTAAATTAAGAAATACCAATAAAATAATGTAATTTTGGATGAAAATATATATACAAAAAACACATAAAATAACTTAAATACAAATACAAATATACACATAAAATAATTTAAAATTGAATGAAATAAATATACAAAATAAACATAAAATAAGGTAAATTTGTAATGAAATATATGAAAAAATACACATAAAATAATATAAATTTGTATGAAAATATATATACAAATACACATTAAATAACATGAATTTGTATAAAATTTGTATCAAAATATATACTTATACACACAATAAGATAACGTAATTTTTTTTATGAATATGTATATACAAAATACACCTAAAATAATTTAAATACGTAGAAAAATATCTATACAAAAAACACATAAAATAATGTAAATATGTATGAAAATATATAAACAAATACACATAAAATAATGAAAATTTGGATAAAATATAAATACAAAATGAACATTAAATAATGTAAATATATATATAAAAAAATATATACAAAAAACACATAGAATAATGTTAAATCGTATCAAAATAAATAAAGAGTATATCAATAAAATAATGTAAATTTGTATGAAAATAAAGATGCAAAATATCCATATAATAACACATATTTGCATAAAAATATATATACAAAATACATATAAAATAATTAAATTTGTATTAAAATAAATATACAAAATGCACGTACAATAAAGTAAATTTGTATTGAAATAGATATGCAAAATACACATTTTAATGTAAATTTGTATCAAAATATATATACGAATACTCATAAAATAGAGTAAATTTTTATGAAAATATACATACAAAATAGATATATAAAATACACATATAACTAGTTAAATTTGTATTTAAATACATGTACAAAAAACACATAAAATAATGTAGATTTGTATGAAATGAAAACAAATACATTATATATAAAATATATATACAAAATACACATAGAATAATGTAAAATCATATCAAAATAAATACACAGAATATCAATAAAATAATGTAAATTTGTATGAAAATAAAGATGCAAAATACCCATAAAATAAAGCATATTTTTATAAAAATACATATACATCAAGATTAATCAAATTTGTGTTAAAATTGATATACAAAATGCACATGTATTTTGTATATATATTTTATACAAATCTACGTTATTTTATGTGTATTCGTATATATTTTGAAACAAATTTACATTGATTTATATGTATTTTGCATATATATTTCAATATAGATTTAATTGTATGTGCATTTTGTATATTTATTTTAATACAAATTAATTTTTCATGTGTATTTTGGTATATATATTTTTTAAAAAAATGCGTTATTTAATGGGTATTTTGCATCTTTATTTTCATACAAATTTACATTGTTTTATTAATATTCTGTGTATTTATTTTGATACGACCTACATTATTCTATTTGTGTTTTGTATATATTTTTTTATACATATTTACATTATTTAATGTGTATTTTGTATATTTTAAAACAAATTTACGTTATTTTATGCGCATCTGTTAAAATATTTTGATACAAATTTACATTATATTATATACAAAATGCATATAATAAGGTAAATTTGTATTGAAAAATATGCAAAATACACAGAAAACAGTGTAAATTTATTTCAAAATCTATATACGAATACTCATAAATCAACGTAGATTTCTATAGAAATACATATACAAAATACACATCAAATGATGTAAACACGTATAAAAATATATATATATAAAATACACATTAAATAATGTAATTTCGCGTCAAAATAAATAAACAAAATATCAATAAAAGAATGTGTATTTGTATGAAAATAGATATACAATATACACATAAAATCACCAAAATTTGTATAAAACTATATACAAAAATACACAAAAATAATTTTAATTTGTATGAAAATAAATATACAAAACACACTTAAAATTAGGTAAATTTGTCTTGAAATACATTTACAAAATACACATAAAATAATGTAAATTTGAATGAAAATATATAAACAAATACACCTAAAATAACGTAACTTTGTATAAAATATATATAAAAAATACACATTAAATAATGTAAATATGTATAAAAAATATATATACAAAACACAAATAGAATAATATAAAATCGTATCAAAATAAATACACAGAATATTAATAAAAAAATATGTACAAAACACAAATAGAATAATGTAAAATCGTATCAAAATAAATACACAGAATATTAATAAAATAATGTAAATTTGTATGAAAATAAAGAAGCAAAATACCCATAAAATAACGCATTTTTTTTATTTATAAAAATATATATACCAAAATACACATCAAAAAATTTAATTTGTATCAAAATAAATATACAAAAAACACATACAATAAGGTAAATTTGTATTGAAATAGATATGCAAAATACATATAAAACAATGTAAATTTGTTTCAAAATATATATACGAATACACATAAAATAACGTAGATTTCTATAAAAATATATATACAAAATACACATAAAATGAAGTAAATACGTATAAAAAAATGTATACAAAATACACATAAAATAATGTAAATTCGTATCAAAATAAATAAACAAAATAAAATAAAAGAATGTGTATTTGTATAAATATAAATATACAAAATACACATAAAATAACGTAAATTTATATAAAACTATATACAAAAATACACAAAAGTAATTAAATTCGTATGAAAATATATATACAAAATACAGATAAAATAAGCTAAATTTGAATTGAAATGTATATACAAAATACATAAAATAATGTAAATTTGTATCAAAATATTTATAAAAATACATATAATAACGTAAATTTGTTTAAAAATATATAAACAAAATACACATTAAGTAATGTAAATACGTACAAAAAATTTGTACAAAATACACATATAATCATTTAATTCGTATCAAACTAAATAAACAAAATATCAATAAAATAATGTAAATTTGTATGAGAAAACATATACAAATACATATAAAATAACGCTAATTTCTATATAAATATATGTCCAAAAATGATAAAAATATATATACAAAACACACAATAAATAATGTAAATGCGTACATAAAATAACCTAAATTTGTATAAAACTATATACAAAAATACACAAAAATAATTTAAATTTGTATGAAAAGAAATATACAAAATACACATAAAATTATGTTAATTTGTATTGAAATACATATACAAAATACACATAAAGTAATGTAAATTTGAAAGAAAATATATAAACAAATACACATATAATAACGTAAATTTGTATGAAATATATATACAAAATACACATTAAATAATGTAAATATGTATAAAAAAATATATACAAAACACAAATAGAATAATGTAAAATCGTATCAAAATTTACGTTATTATATGTATTTTTATAAATATTTTGATACAAATCTACATTATTTTATGTATTTTGTATATACATTTCAATTCAAATTTAGCTTATTTTATCTGTATTTTGTATATCTATTTTCATACGAATTTAATTACTTCTTTGTATTTTTGTATATAGTTTTATTTAAATTTACGTTATTTTATGTGTATTTTGTATATTTATATTTATACAAATACACATTCTTTTATTGGTATTTTGTTTATTTATTTTGATACGAATTTACATTATTTTATGTGTGTTTTGTATACATTTTTTATACATATTTACTTCATTTTATGTGTATTTTGTATATATATATATATATATATATATTTTTTTTTAGAAATCTACGTTATTTTATGTGTATTCGTATATATATTTTGAAACAAATTTACATTGTTTTATATGTATTTTGCATATCTATTTCAATACAAATTTACCTTATTGTATGTGTTTTTTCTATATTTATTTTAATACAAATTTAATTTTTTGATGTGTATTTTGGTATATATATTTTTATAAATAAAAAAAATGCGTTATTTTATGTTTATTTTTATAAATATTTTGATACAAATCTACATTATTTTAAGTATTTTGTATATACATTTCAATTCAAATTTAGCTTATTTTTATCTGTATTTTGTATATCTATTTTCATACGAATTTAATTACTTCTGTGTATTTTTGTATATAGTTTTATACAAATTTACGTTATTTTATGTGTATTTTGTATCTTTATATTTATACAAATACACATTCTTTTATTGGTATTTTGTTTATTTATTTTGATTCGAGTTTACATTATTTAATGTGTATTTTGTATACATTTTCTTATACGTATTTACTTCATTTTATGTGTATTTTGTATATATATTTTTATACAAATCTACGTTATTTTATGTGTATTCGTATATATATTTTGAAAAAAATTTACATGGTTTTATATGTATTTTGCATATCTATTTCAAAACAGATTTACCTTATTGTATGTGTATTTTGTATATTTATTTTAATACAAATTAATTTTTTCATGTGTATTTTGGTATATATATTTTTATTAAAAAAAGCGTTATTGAATGGGTATTTTGCATCTTTATTTTCATACAAATTTAAATTGTTTTATTAATATTCTGTGTATTTATTTTGATACGATTTTACATTATTCTAATTGTGTTTTGTATATATTTTTTTATACATATTTACATTATTTAATGTGCATTTTGTATATTTTAAAACAAATTTACGTTATTTTATGCGCATCTGTTAAAATATTTTGATACAAATTTACATTATTTTATGTATTTTGTATATATATTTCAATACAAATTTAGTTTATTTTATGTATATTTTGTATATCTATTTTCATTCGTATCAAAATAAATAAACAAAATAGCAATAAAATAATGTAAATTTGTATGAAAAAAATATATTCAAAGTACACATAAAATAACGCAAATTTCTAAAAAAATATATGTACAAAAATGCACATAATATAAAGTAAATTTGCATAAAAATATATATACAAAACACACATTAAATAATGTAAATGCGTACATAAAATAACCTAAATTTGTATAAATCTATATACAAAAATAAACAAAAATATTTAAAATTTGTATGAAAAGAAATATACAAAATACACATAAAATTAGGTAAATTTGTATTGAAATACATATACAAAATACGCATAGAATAAATTAAATTTGAATGAGAATATATAAACAAATACACTTAAAATAACGTAAATTTGTATAAAATATATATGCAAGATACACATTGAATAATGTAAATGTGTATAAAAAAATATATAATAAAAAGAAATAGAATAATGTAAAATCCTATCAATATAAATACACAGAATATCAATAAAATAATGTAAATTTGGATTAAAAGAAAGATGCAAAATTCCCATAAAATAGCGCATTTTTTATAAAAATATATATACCAAAATACACATAAAAATTTTAAATTTGTATTGAAATAAATATACAAAATGCATATACAGTAAGGTAAATATGCATTGAAAGAGATATTCAAAAATACATATAAAACAAAGTAAATTTGTTTCAAAATATATATACGAATACACATAAAATAACGTAGATTTCTATAGAAATATATATACAAAATACACATGAAATTATGTAAATACGTATAAAAATATATATACAAAATACATATCTAGGTAAATTCGTGTCAAAATAAATAAACAAAATATCATGAAAAGAATGTGTATTTGCATGAAAATAAATAATAGATAATAAATTTGTATGAAATATATATGCAAGATACACACTAAATAATGTAAATATGTATAAAAAAAATATATACAAAAAACAAAAAGAATAATGTGAAATCGTATCAAAATAAATACACCGAATATTAATAAAATAATGTAAATTTGTATGAAAATAATGATGCAAAATTCCCTTCAAATAGCGCATTTCTTATAAAAATATATATACCAAAATACACATAAAATATTTAAATTTGTATTGAAATAAATATACAAAATGCACATACAATAAGGTAAATTTGTATTGAAAGAGATATGCAAAAATACATATAAAACAATGTAAATTTGTTTCAAAATATATATACGAATACACATAAAATAACGTAGATTTCTATAAAAATATATATACAAAATACGCATAAAATTAAGTAAATACGTATAAAAATAGATATACAAAATACACATAGAATAATGTAAAGTTGTTTAAAAAAAATAAACTGAATATAAATAAAATAATGTAAATTTGTATGAAAATAAAAATGCAAAATACCCATAAAATAAAGCATATTTTTATCAAAATACATATACAAAAATACACATAGCATAATTAAATTTGTATTAAAATTAATATACAAAATGCATATACAATAAGGTAAATTTGTGTTGAAAAAATAAGCAAAATACACATAAAACAGTGTAAATTTATTTCAAAATCTATATACGAATACTCATAAATCAACGTAGATTTCTATAGAAATATATATATACAAAATACACATCAAATGACGTAAACACGTATAAAAATATATATATAAAATACACATTAAATAATGTAAATTCGCATCAAAATAAATAAACAAAATATCAATAAAAGAATGTGTATTTGTATGAAAATAGATATACAATATACACATAAAATCACCTAAATTTGTATTAAACTATATACAAAAATACACAAGAATAATTTTAATTTGTATGAAAATAAATATACAAAATACACATAAAATTAGGTAAATTTGTATGGAGATACATTTACAAAATACACATAAAATAATGTAAATTTGAATGAAAATATATAAACAAATACACTTAAAATAACGTAAATTTGTATAAAATATATTTAAAAAATACACATTAAATAATGTAAATATGTATATAAAAATATATACAAAACAAATAGAATAATATAAAATCGTATCAAAATAAATACACAGAATATTAATAAAATAATGTAAATTTCTATGAAAATTAAGATGCAAAATACCCATAAAATAACGCATTTTTTATAAAAATATTTATACCAAGACACACATAAAATATTTGAATTTGTATTAAAATAAATATACAAAATGCACATACAATAAGGTAAATTTGTATTGAAATAGATATGCAAAATACATATAAAACCATGTAAATTTTTTTCAAAATATATATACGAATACACTTAAAATAACGTAGATTTCTATGAAAATAAATATACAAAATACACATAAAATGAAGTAAATACGTATAAAAAAATGTATACAAAATACATAAAATAATGTAAACTCGTATCAAAATAAATAAACAAAATACTAATAAAAGAATGTGTATTCTAAAAATATAAATATACAAAATACAAATAAAATAACGTAAATTTATATAAAACTATATGCAAAAATACACAAAAGTAATTAAATTTCTGTGAAAATACACATACAAAATACATGTGTATTTTGTATATTTATTTTCATACAAACTGAAATTATTTTTGTTTATTTTTTTATATATTTTTATACAAATTTTCGTTATTTTATGTGCATTTTTTATATTTATTTTTTCTACAAATATACGTTCTTTTATCTGAATTTTGTTTATTGAATTTGAAACGAATTTACCTTATTTTGTATATCTATTTTCATACAAATTAAAATACTTCTGTGTATTTTTGTATATAGTTTTATATAAATTTACGTTATTTTATGTGTATTTTGTATATTTATATTTATTCAAATACACATTCTTTTATTGGTATTTTGTATATTTATTTTGATACGAATTTTCATTATTTTATGTGTATTTTGTATACATTTTTTTATACGTATTTACTTCATTTTATGTGTATTTTGTATATATATTTTTATAGAAATCTACCTTATTTTATGTGTATTCGTATATATATTTTGAAACAAATTTACATTGTTTTATATGTATTTTGCATATCTATTTCAATACAAATTTACCTTATTGTATGTGTTTTTTTTATATTTATTCTAATTCAAATTTAATTCTTTTAAGTGTATTTTGGTATATATATTTTTATAAATAAAAAAAATGCGTTATTTTATGGGTATTTTGCCTCTTTATTTTCATACAAATTTAAATTATTTTATTAATATTCTGTGTATTTATTTTGATACGATTTTACATTATTCTATTTGTGTTTTGTATATATTTTTTTTATACAAATTTACGTTATTTTAAGTGTATTTGTTTATGTCTTTTCATTCAAATTTACATAATTTTATGTGTATTTTTTATATATATTTCAATATAAATTTACCTAATTTTATGTGTATTTTGTATATTTATTTTCATACAAATTTAAAATATTTTTGTGTATTTTTGTATATAGTTTGATACAAATTTAGGTTATTTTATAAGTAATTTGTATATCTATTTTCATACAAATACACATTCTTTTATTGATATTTTGTTTATTTATTTTGACGCGAATTTACAGTATTTAATGTGTATTTTGTATATATATTTTTATACGTATTTACATCATTTCATGTGTATTTTGTATATATATTCCTATAGAAATCAACGTTATTTTATGTGTATTCGTATATATATTTTGAAACAAATTTACACTGTTTTCTGTGTATTTTACGTTTTTTTTTTTTCAATACAAACTTACCTTATTGTATGTGCATTTTGTATATTAATTTTAATACAAATTTAATTATTCTATGTGTATTTTTGTAAATGTATTTTTAAAAAAAATATGCTTTATTTTATGGGTATTTTGCATCTTTATTTTCATACAAATTTAAATTATTTTAATGATATTCTGAGTACTGATTTTGATACGATTTTACATTATTATATGTATAACAAAAATAAATACAGAATACACAAAAATAGATATGCAAAATACATATAAACAATGTAAATTTGTTTCAAAATATATGTACGAATACACATGAAATAAGGTAGATTTCTATAAAAATATATATACAAAATACACATAAAATGAAGTAAATACGTATAAAAAATGTATACAAAATACAGATAAAATAATGTAAACTAGTATCAAAATAAATAAACAAAATACCAATAAAAGAATGTGTATTTGTATAAATATATATATACAAAATACTCATTAAATAATATAAATTTGTTTAAAACTATACAAAATACACATGAAATGATGTAAATACGTATAAAAATATATATACAAAATACATATTAAATAATGTACATTCGCGTCAAAAAAAATAAACAAAATATCAATAAAAGAATGTGTATTTGTATGAAAATAGATATACAAAATACACATAAAATAACCTAAATTTTTATCAAACTATATACAAAAATACACAAAAATATTTTAAATTTGTATGGAAATAAAAATACAAAATACACATAAAATTTGGTAAATATGTATTGAAATACATACACAAAATACACATAAAATAATGTAAATTTGAATGAAAATACATAAACAAATACACTTAAAATAACGTAAATTTGTATAAAAAAATATGTACAAAACACAAATAGAATAATGTAAAATCGTATCAAAATAAATACACAGAATATTAATAAAATAATGTAAATTTGTATGAAAATAAAGAAGCAAAATACCCATAAAATAACGCATTTTTTTTATTTATAAAAATATATATACCAAAATACACATCAAAAAATTAAATTTGTATTAAAATAAATATACAAAAAACACATACAATAAGGTAAATTTGTATTGAAATAGATATGCAAAATACATATAAAACAATGTAAATTTGTTTCAAAATATATATACGAATACACATAAAATAACGTAGATTTCTATAAAAATATATATACAAAAAACACATAAAATGAAGTAAATACGTATAAAAAAATGTATACAAAATACACATAAAATAATGTAAATTCGTATCAAAATAAATAAACAAAATACCAATAAAAGAATGTGTATTTGTATAAATATAAATATACAAAATACACATAAAATAACGTAAATTTATATAAAACCATATACAAAAATACACAGAAGTAATTAAATTTGTATGAAAATATATATAAAATACACACAAAATAAGCTAAATTTGAATTGAAATATATATACAAAATACATGAAATAAAGTAAATTTGTATCAAAATATTTATACAAATACACATATAATAACGTAAATTTGTATGAAAATATATAAACAAAATACACATTAAATAATGTAAATACGTATAAAAAAATATGTACAAAACAAATTTACATTGTTTTATGTGTATTTTGTATATTTTTTCATTACAAATTTACCTTATTGTATGTGTATTTTATATATTATTTTAATACAAATTTGATTAATCTATATGTATTTTTGTATATATATTTTTATAAAAATATGCTTTATTTTATGGGTATTTTGCATCTTTATTTTCATACAAATTTACATTATTTTTTTGATATTCTGAGTATTTATTTTGATATGATTTTACATTATTCTATGTGTATTTTGTATATATATATTATATAAAATGTATTTGTTTTCATTTCATACAAATCTACATTATTTTATGTGTTTTTTGTACATGTATTTAAATACAAATTTAACTAGTTATATGTGTATTTTGTATATCTATTTTGTATGTATATTTTCATAGAAATTTACTCTATTTTATGAGTATTCGTATATATATTTTGATACAAATTTACATTATTGATGAGTATTTTGCATATCTATTTCAATACAAATTTACTTTATTGTATGTGCATTTTGTATATTTATTTTAATACAAATTTAATTATTTTATATGTATTTTTGTATATATATTTTTATGCAAATATGCGTTATTATATGGATATTTTGCATCTTTATTTTCATACAAATTTACATTATTTTATTCATATTCTCTTTATTTATTTTGATACGATTTAACATTATTCTATGTGTATTTTGTATATATTTTTATATACATATTTACAATATTTAATGTTCATTTTGTATATATATTTTATCCAAATTTACATTATTTTATGTGTATTTGTTTATATATTTTCATACAAATTTACGCTATTGTATGTGTTTTTTGTAGATATATTTTTCTACGTATTTAAATTATTTTATGTGTATTTTGTATATACATTTTCATAAAAAAATACGTTATTTTATTGTGTGTATAAGTATATATTTTGATACAAATTTTATACAAACTCATGTTATTTAATGTGTATTTGTATCAAAATTTGTATCAAAATAAATAAATAAAATTCCGATAAAAACGTATATTTGTAGGAAAATAAATACCGAAAATACACATAAAATAACGAAAATTTGTATAAAAAGAAAAAAATAATAATAATATCAATTTGTATGAAAATAGATATACAAAATACACATATAATTAGTTAAATTTGTATTTAAATACATGTACAAAATACACGTAAAATTATGTAAATTTGTATGAAATGAAAACAAATACACATAAAATAACGTACATTTGTATAAAATATATATACTAAATACATATAGAATAATGTAAAATCGTATCAAAATAAGTACACAGAATATCAATAAAATAATTTAAATTTGTATGAAAATAAACATGCAAAATGCCAATAAAATAAAGCTTTTTTTTTTTTTAAATACATATACAAAAATACACATAGAATAATTAAATTTGTATTAAAACTAATATACAAAATGCATATACAATAAGGTTAATTTGTATTGAAAAAATACGCAAAATACACATAAAACAGTGTAAATTTGTTTCAGAATATATATACGAATACACATAAAATAACGTTGATTTCTATAGGAATATATATACAAAATACACATGAGATGATGTAAATACGTATAAAAATATATATACAAAATACACATTAAATAATGTAAATTCGCGTCAAAATAAATAAACAAAATATCAATAAAAGAAAGTGTATTTGTATGAAAATAGATATACAAAATATACATAAAATAAACTAAATTTGCATCAAACTATATACAAAAATACACAAAAATATTTTCAATTTGTATGAAAATAAATATACAAAATACACATAAAATTAGGTAAATTTGTATTGAAATACATATACAAAATACACATAAAATAATGTAAATTTTAATGAAAATACATAAACAAATACACTTAAAATGTCGTAAATTTGTATAAAAAAAAAATATACAAAACACAAATAGAATAATGTAAAATCGTATCAAAATAAATACACAGAATATTAATAAAATAATGTAAATTTGTATGAAAATAAAGAGGCAAAATACCCATAAAATAACGCATTTTTTATTTCTAAAAATATGTATACGAAAATACACATCAAAAATAAAATTTGTATTAAAATAAATATATAAAAAACATACAATAAGGTAAATTTGTGTTGAAATAGATATGCAAAATACATATAAAACAATGTAAATTTGTTTTAAAATATGTATACGAATACACATAAAATAACGTAGATTTCTATAAAAATATATATACAAAATACACATAAAATAAAGTAAATACGTATAAAAAATGTATACAAAATACACATAAAATAATGTAAATTCGTATAAAAAAATAAACAAAATACCAATAAAAGAATGTGTATTTGTATAAATATAAATATACAAAATACACATAAAATAACGTAAATTTATATAAAACTATATACAAAAATACACAGAAGTAATTAAATTTGTATGAAAATAGATATACAAAATAAGGTAAACTCGTATCAAACTCAATAAACAAAATTCAGATAAAAGAACGTATATTTGTAGAAAAATAAATATACAAAATACACAAAAATAACGAGAATTTTTATGAAAATATATACAAAAATAAACAAAAATAATTTCAATTTGTATGAAAATAGATATTCAAAATACACATATAATTAGTTCAATTTGTCTTTAAATATATGTACAAAATACACGTAAAATAATGTAAATTTTTAAGAAATTAAAACAAATACACATAAAATAACGTACATTTGTATAAAATATATATAAAAAATACACATAGAATAATGTAAAATCGTATCAAAATAAATACACAGAATATCAATAAAATAACGTAAATTTGTATGAAAATAAAGGTGCAAAATACCTATAAAATTAAGCATATTTTTATAAAAATATATATACAAAAATGCACATTCAATAATTAAATTTGTATTAAAAGTAATATACAAAATGCACATACAATAAGGTAATTATTTTTTTTAAATATGCAAAATACACATAAGACAATGTAAATTTGTTTCAAAATATATATACGAATACACATAAAATAACGTAGATTTCTATAGATATATATATACAAAATGCACTTGAGATGCTGTAAATACGTATAAAAATATATATACAAAATAGACATTAAATAATGTAAATTCGTGTCAAAATAAATAAACAAAATATCAATAAAAGAATGTGTATTTGTATGAAAATACATATACAAAATACATATAAAATAACGTAAATTTGTATAAAACTATGTAAATTTGTATGAAAATATATAAACAAATACACATAAAATAACGTAAATTTGAATAAAATATATTTACAAAATATACATTATATAATGTAAATATGTATAAAAATATATATACAAAATACACATAGAATAATGTTAAATCGTATCAAAATAAATAAAGAGAATATCAATTAAATAATGTAAATTTGTATGAAAATAAAGATGCAAAATACCTATATAATAACGCATATTTGCATAAAAATATATATACAAAAATACACATGAAATAATTAAATTTATATTGAAATAAATATACAATAAAGTAAATTTATATTGAAATATATATGTAAAATACACATCAATAATGTAAATTTGTATCAAAATATATATACGAATACACATAAAATAGAGTAAATTTCTATGAAAATATACATACAAAATACACATAAACTTATGTAAATAGTAAAAAATATATATACCAAATACACCTAAAATAAAGTAAATTCGTATCAAAATAAATAAACAAAATTCCGATGAAAGAACGTATAATTGTAGGAAAATAAATATGCAAAATATACATTAAATAACGAAAATTTGTTTAAAAATTTATACAAAAACAAAACAAAAATAATTTCAATTTGTTTGAAAATAGATATACAAAATACACATATAATTAGTTAAATTTGTCTTTAAATACATGTACAAAATACATATAAAATAATGTAAATTTTTATGTGCATTTTTGTACATATATTTTTATAAAAACTTAAAACGTTATTTTATGTGTATTTTGTATATGTTTTCTAATACAAATTTACATTATTTAATTAGTTTTTTGTTTATTTATTTTGATACGAATGACTTGCTTATTTGTGTATTTTTTAAATATTTTTTTATACGTATTTACATTACTTAATGTGTATTTTGTTTATATATTTTTTTACAAATTTACGTTATTATATGTATATTTGTTAAAAATATTTTGAAACGAATTTACTTTATTTTATGTATTTTGTATATATATTTCAATTCAAATTTAGCTTATTTTGTGTGTATTTTGTATATCTATTTTCATACAAATTTATATACTTCTGTGTATTTTTGTATATACTTTTATACAAATTTACGTTATTTTATATGCATTTTGTATATTTATATTTATACAAATACACATTCTCTTATTGGTATTTTGTTTATTTATATTTATATTTAATTTACCTTATTTTATGTGTATTTTGTATACATTTTTGATTCATATTTACTTAATTTTATTTGTATTTTGTATTTATATATTTATAGAAATCTACGTTATTTTATGTGTATTCGTATATATATTTTGAAACAAATTTACATTGTTTTATATGTATTTTGCATATCTATTTCAATACAAATTTACCGTATTGTATGTGCATTTTGTATATTTATTTTAATACAAATTCAAATATTTTATGTGTATTTTGGTATATATCATTTTATAAAAAATGCGTTATTTTATAGGTATTTTGCATCTTAGTTTTCATACAAATGTACATTATTTTATTAATATTCTGTGTATATATTTTGATACGATTTTATATTATACTATTTGTGTTTTGTATATATTTTTTTATACATATTTTCATTATTTAATGTGTATTTTTTATATATATTTTATACAAATTAACGTTATTTGAAGTGTATTTCTTTATATAATTTCATTCAAATTTACATTATTTTAAGTGTATTTTGTATATGTATTTTATTACAAATTTACCTAATTTTATGTGTATTTTGTATATTTATTTTCATACAAATTTAAATTATTTATGTGTTTTTTTGTATATACATATAGAGTAAATTTCTATGAAAATATATATTCAAAATACATGTAAAATTATGTAAATAAGTATAAAAATATATATATCAAATACACTTAAAATAATGAAAATTCGTATCAAAATAAATAAACAAAATTCCGATAAAAGAACGTATATTTGTAGGATAGTAAATATACAAAATACACATAAAATTACGAAAATTTGAATAAAAATATATACTAAAATACACAAAATTAATTTCGATTTGTATGAAAATAGATATACATAATACATATATAATTAGTTAAATTTGCATTTAAATACATGTATATACATGTAAATATATATATACAAAATACAAATAAAATTAAGTAAATACGAATCAAAAATGTATACAAAATACACATAAAATAATGTAAATTCGTATAAATATAAATAAACAAAATACCAATAAGAGAATGTGTATTTGTATAAATATAAATATACAAAATGCACATAAAATAACGTAAATTTGGATATAGCTATATACAAAAATACACAGAAGTATTTAAATTTGTATGAAAAAAGATATACAAAATACACACAAAATAAGCTAAATTTGAATTGAAATATATATACAAAATACATAAAATAAAGTAAATTCGTTTCAAAATATTTTTAACAAATACACTTATAATATCGTAAATTTGTAAAAAAATATATAAACAAAATACACATTAAGTAATGTAAATACGTATAAAAAAATATTTACAAAATACACAAATAATCAAGTCATTCGTATCAAAATAAATAAACAAAAAACTAATTAAATAATGTAAATTTGTATGAGAAAACATATACAAAATACACATAAAATAACGTTTTAAGTTCCTATAAAAATATATGTACAAAAATGCACATAAAGTTAGTTTGCATAAAAAAATATATACAAAACACACATTAGATAATGTAAATGAGTACAAAAATATGTATAAAAAATACCTATGAAATAATCTAAATTCGTATCGAGTTAAATTAAGAAAATAACAATAAAATAATGTAATTTTGGATGAAAATATATATAGAAAACACACATAAAATAACCTAAATACAAATGCAAATATACACATTAAATAATTTAGAATTGAATGAAATAAATATACAAAATAAACATAAAATAAGGTAAATTTGTAATGAAATATATGTAAGAATACACATGAAATAATATAAATTTGTATGAAAATATATATGCAAATACACATAAAATAACATGAATTTGTATAAAATTTGTTTCAAAATATATACGAATACACACAATAAAATAACGTAAATTTTTATGAAAATGTATATATAAAATATACATAAAATAACTTAAATACGTAGAAAATATATATACAAAATACACATAAAATAATGTAAATTCGTAAAAAATTAAATACACAAAATTCCAATAAAAGAATGTATATATGTAGGAAAATATATACAAAAAAACAAATAAAATAACTAAAATTTGTATAAAAATATATACAAAAATAAACAAAATAATTTAAATTTGTTTGAAAATAGATATGCAAAATGCACATAAAGTTAGGCAAATTTGTATTGAAATACATATACAAAACTCACATAAGATAATGTAAATTTGTATGAAAAAATATAAACAAATACATATAAAATAAAGTAAATTTGGATAGAAAATATATATATATATATATATATATATATATATATATATATATATATATATATATATATATATATATATATATATATATATATATATATATATATATATATATATATATATATATATATATATATATATATATATATATATATATATACATTAAATATTTTAAATATGTATAAAAATATTTTATATTATATATATTTTTATTGATATTTGCGTTAATTATGTGTATTTTGTATATGTTTTCTCATAGAAATTTACTTTATTTTATTGGTATTTTGTCTATTTATTTTGATACGAATTACATGATTATTTCTGTATTTTGTACATTTTTTTATACGTATTTACATTATTTAATGTGTATTTTGTTTATATATTTTTATACAAATTTACGTTATTATATGTGTATTTGTATAAGTGTATAAGTATTTTGATACAAATTTACATTATTTTATGTATTTTGTATATATATTTCAATTCAAATTTAGCTTATTTGATGTGTATTTTGTATATCTATTTATTTTAATAAAAAATCAAATATTTTATATTTTTTCGTATATATATTTTTATAAAAAATGCGTTATTTTATGGGTATTTTGCATCTTAATTTTCATACAAATTTACATTATTTTATTAATATTTTCTGTATTTATTTTGATACGATTTTACATTATTTTATTTGTGTTTTGTATATATTTTTTTTATACATATTTACATTATTTAATGTGTTTTTTGTATATATATTTGATACATATTTACGTTATTTTAAGTTATTTTATGTGTATTTGTTTATATATTTTGACACAAATTTACAATATTTTATGGGTATTTTGTATATATATTTCAAAAGAAATTTACCTAGTTTTATGTGTATTTTGAATATCTATTTTCATACAAACTCAAATTATTTTTATGTATTTTTGTATATATTTCAATAAAAATTTACAAATACAAATACAAATTTATTATTCTATTGGTATTTTGTTCATTTATTTTGATACGAATTATATGATTATATGTGTATTTTGTATATATTTTTTTATACGTAATTACATTATTTAATGTGTATTTTGTTTATTTTATTTTTATATAAAATTTACGTAATTATATGTGTATTTGTAAAAAATATTTTTATACAAATTTACTTTATTTTATGTATTTTGTACGTATATTTCAATTCAAATTAAGCTTACTTTGTGTGTATTTTGTATATCTATTTTCATACAAATTTAATTACTTCTGTGTATCTTTGTATATTGTTTTATATAAATTTACCTTATTTTATGTGCATTTTGTATAGTTATATTTATACAAATATGCAAAATACATGTAAAACAATGTAAATTTCTTTCAAAATATATATACGAATACACATAAAATAACTTAGATTTCTATAAAAATATATATACAAAATACACATAAAATGAAGTAAATACGTATAAGAAAATGTATACAAAATACACATAAGATAATGTAAATACGTATCTAAATAAATAAACAAAATGCCAATAAAAGAATGTGTACTTGTATAAATATAAATATACAAAATACACATAAAATAACGTAAAATTGTATAAAACTATATACAAAAATAAACAAAAATATTTTAATTTGTGTGAAAATAGATATACAAAAGACATATAAAATAAATTAAATTAGAATTGAAATAAATATAGAAAATACATAAAATAATGCAAATTTGTATCAAAATATATATTCAAATACACATATAATAACGTAAATTTGTATAAAAATATATAAAAAAATACACATTAAATAATGTAAATAGGTATAAAATATATACACCGAATATTAATAAAATAATGTAAATTTGTATGAAAATAAAGATGCAAAATACACATGTATTTTGTATATCTATTTTCACAGAAATTTAATTACTTTTGTGTATTTTTGCATATAGTTTTATATAAATTTACGTTATTTTATTTGTATTTTGTATATTTATATTTATACAATAAACATTCTTTTATTAGTATTTTGTTTATTTATTTTGATACGAGTTTACATTATTTTATGTGTATTTTGTATACCTTTTTTTATACGTATTTACTTCATTTTATGTGTATTTTGTATATTTATTTTCATAGAAATCTACGTTATTTTATGTGTATTCGTATATATATTTTGAAAAAAATTTACATGGTTTTATATGTATTTTGCATATCTGTTTCAATACAAATTTACCTTATTGTATGTGCATTTTGTATATTTATTTTAATACAAATTCAAATATTTTATGTGTGTCTTGGTATAAATATTTAAAAAAAATCTTAATTTTCATTCAAATTTACATTATTTTATTAATATTCTGTGTATTTATTTTGATACGATTTTATATTATTCTATTTGTGTTTTGTATATATTTTTTTATACATATCTGCATTATTTAATGTGTATTTTTTAAATATATTTTATACAAATTTACGTTATTTTATGCGCATCTGTTAAAATATTTTTATACAAATTTACATTATTTTATGTATTTTGTATATATATTTCAATACAAATTTAGTTTATTTTATGTATATTTTGTATATCTATTTTCATTCGTATCAAAATAAATAAACAAAATAGCAATAAAATAATGTAAATTTGTATGAGAAAACATATACAAATACACATAAAATAACGCAAATTTCTAAAAAAATATAAGTACAAAAATGCACATAAAATAAAGTAAATTTGCATAAAAATATATATACAAAACACACATTAAATAATGTAAATGCGTACATAAAATAACCTAAATTTGTATAAAACTATATACAAAAAAAAAAAATTTAAAATTTGTATGAAAAGAAATATACAAAATACACATAAAACTAGGTAAATTTGTATTGAAATACATATACAAAATACACATAAAATAATATAAATTTGAATGAAAATATATAAACAAATACACTTAAAATAACGTAAATGTGTATAAAATATATATGCAAGATACACATTGAATAATGTAAATGTGTATAAAAAAATATATACAAAAAAGAAATAGAATAATGTAAAATCCTATCAATATAAATACACAGAAAATCAATAAAATCATGTAAATTTTTATGAAAAGAAAGATGCAAAATTCCCATAAATTAGCGCATTTTTTATAAAAATATATATACCAAAATACACATAAAATATTTAAATTTGTATTGAAATAAATATACAAAATGCATATACAGTAAGGTAAATATGTATTGAAAGATATATTCAAAAATACGTATAAAACAAAGTAAATTTGTTTCAAAATATATATACGAATACACATAAAATAACGTAGATTTCTATAGAAATATATATACAAAATACACATGAAATTATGTAAATACGTATAAAAATATATATAAAAAAAACATATCTAGGTAAATTCTTGTCAAAATAAATAAACAAAATATCATGAAAAGAATGTGTATTTGTATGAAAATAAATAATAGATAATAAATTTGTATGAAATATATATGCAAGATACACATTAAATAATGTAAAAATGTATACAAAAAATATATACAAAAAACAAATAGAATAATGTGAAATCGTATCAAAATAAATACACCGAATATTAATAAAATAATGTAAATTTGTATGAAAATAAAGATGCAAAATTCCCATCAAATAGCGCATTTCTTATAAAAATATATATACCAAAATACACATAAAATATTTAAATTTGTATTGAAATAAATATACAAAAAGCACTTACAATAAGGTAAATTTGTATTGAAAGAGATATGCAGAAATACATATAAAACAATGTAAATTTGTTTCAAAATATATATACGAATACACATAAAATAATGTAGATTTCTATAAAAATATATATACAAAATACACATAAAATTAAGTAAATACGTATAAAAATAGATATACAAAATACACATAGAATAATGTAAAATTGTTTCAAATAAAAATAAACAGAATATGAATAAAATAATGTAAATTTGTATGAAAATAAAAATGCAAAATACCCATAAAATAAAGCATATTTTTATAAAAATACATATACAAAAATACACATAGCATAATTAAATTTGTATCAAAATTAATATACAAAATGCATATACAATAAGGTAAATTTGTATTGAAAAAATATGCAAAATACACATAAAACACTGTAAATTTATTTCAAAATCTATATACGAATACTCATAAATCAACGTAGATTTCTATAAATATATATACAAAAATACATCAAATGATATATATATATATATATATATATATATATATATATATATATATATATATATATATATATATATATATATATATATATATATATATATATATATATATATATATATATATATATATATATATATATATATATATATATATATATATATATATATATATATATATATATATATATATATATATATATATATATATATATATATATATATATATATAAAATACACATTAAATAATGTAAATTCGCGTCAAAATAAATAAACAAAATATCAATAAAAGAATGTGTATTTGTTTGAAAATAGATATACAATATACACATAAAATCACCTAAATTTGTATAAAACTATATACAAAAATACACAAAAATAATTTTAATTTGTATGAAAATAAATATACAAAATACACATAAAATTAGGTAAATTTTTTTGAAATACATTTACGAAATACACATAAAATAATATAAATTTGAATGAAAATATATAAACAAATACACTTAAAATAACGTAAATTTGTATAAAATATATATAAAAAATACACATTAAATAATGTAAATATGTATAAAAAAATATATACATAACACAAATAGAATAATATAAAATCGTATCAAAATAAATACACAGAATATTAATAAAATAATGTAAATTTGTATGAAAATTAAGATGCAAAATACCCATAAAATAACGCATTTTTTATAAAAATATTTATACCAAGACACACATAAAATATTTGAATTTGTATTAAAATAAATATACAAAATGCACATACAATAAGGTAAATTTGTATTGAAATAGATATGCAAAATACATATAAAACCATGTAATTTTTTTTCAAAATATATATACGAATACACATAAAATAACGTAGATTTCTATGAAAATAAATATACAAAATACACATAAAATGAAGTAAATACGTATAAAAAAAGGTATACAAAATACACATAAAATAATGTAAACTCGTATCAAAATAAATAAACAAAATACTAATAAAAGAATGTGTATTGTATATATACAAATATACAAAATACAAATAAAATAACGTAAATTTATATAAAACTATATACAAAAATACACAAAAGTAATTAAATTTGTGTGAAACTAGATATACAAAATACATGTGTATTTTGTATATTTATTTTCATACAAATTGAAATTATTTTTGTTTATTTTTTTATATATTTTCAATCAAATTTTCGTTATTTTGTATATTTATTTTTTCTACAAATATACGTTCTTTTATCTGAATTTTGTTTATTGAATTTGAAACGAATTTACCTTATTTTGTATATCTATTTTCATACAAATTAAAATACTTATGTGTATTTTTGTATATAGTTTTATATAAATTTACGTTATTTTATGTGTATTTTGTATATTTATATTTATACAAATACACATTCTTTTATTGGTATTTTGTATATTTATTTTGATACGAATATACATTATTTTATGTGTATTTTGTATACATTTTTTTATACGTATTTACTTCATTTTATGTGTATTTTGTATATATATTTTTATAGAAATCTACGTTATTTTATGTGTATTCGTATATATATTTTGAAACAAATTTACATTGTTTATATGTATTTTGCATATCTATTTCAATACAAATTTACCTTATTGTATGTGTTTTTTCTATATTTATTTTAATACAAATTTAATTTTTTGATGTGTATTTTGGTATATATATTTTTATAAATAAAAAAAATGCGTTATTTTATGGGTATTTTTTTTAAATATTTTGATACAAATCTACATTATTTTATGTATTTTGTATATACATTTCAATTCAAATTTAGCTTATTTTACCTGTATTTTGTATATCTATTTTCATACGAATTTAATTACTTTTGAGTATTTTTGTATATAGTTTTATAAAAATTTACGTTATTTTATGTGTATTTTGTATATTTATATTTATACAAATACACATTCTTTTATTGGTATTTTGTTTATTTATTTTGATACCAATTTACATTATTTTATGTGTATTTTGTATACATTTTTTTATACGTATTTACTTCATTTTATGTGTATATTGTATATTTATTTTCATAGAAATCTTCGTTATTTTATGTGTATTCGTATATATATTTTGAAAAAAATTTACATGGTTTTATATATATTTTGCATATCTATTTCAATACAAATTTACCTTATTGTATGTGCATTTTGTATATTTATTTTAATACAAATTCAAATATTTTATGTGTGTCTTGGTATAAATATTTTTATAAAAAATGCGTTATTTTATGGGTATTTTGCATCTTAATTTTCATACAAATCTACATTATTTTATTAATATTCTGTGTATTTATTTTGATACGATTTTATATTATTCTATTTGTGTTTTGTATATTTTTTTATACATATTTACATTATTTAATGTGTATTTTTTAAATATATTTTATACAAATTTACGTTATTTTATGCGCATCTGTTAAAATGTTTTGATACAAATTTACATTTACATTTACATTGTTTATTTTTTTATATATTTTCATACAAATTTTCGCTTTCTTATGTGTATTTTGTATATTTATTTTTTCTACAAATATACGTTCTTTTATCTGAATTTTGTTTATTGAATTTGAAACGAATTTACCTTATTTTGTAGATCTATTTTCATACAAATTAAAATACTTCTGTGTATTTTTGTATATAGTTTTATATAAATTTACGTTATTTTATGTGTATTTTGTATATTTATATTTATACAAACACATTCTTTTATTGGTATTTTTTTATTTATTTTGATACTAATTTACATTATTTTATGTGTATTTTGTATACATTTTTATACGTATTTACTTCATTTTATGTATTTTGTATATATATTTTTATAGAAATCTACGTTATTTTATGTGTATTCGTATATATATTTTGAAACAAATTTACATTGTTTTATATGTATTTTGCATATATATTTCAATACAAATTTACCTTATTGTATGTGTTTTTTATATATTTACTTTAATACAAATTTAATTTTTTTACGTGTATTTTGGTATATATATTTTTATAAAAAAAAGCGTTATTTTATGGGTATTTTGCCTCTTTATTTTCATACATATTTACATTTTATTACTAATATTCTGTGTATTTATTTTGATACGATTTTACATTATTCTATTTGTGTTATGTATATATTTTTTTATACAAATTTACGTTATTTTAAGTGTATTTGTTTATGTCTTTTCATTCAAATTTACATTATTTTATGTGTATTTTGTGTATGTATTTCAATACATATTTACCAAATTTTATGTGTATTTTGTATATTTATTTCCATACAAATTTAAAATATTTTTGTGTATTTTTGTATATAGTTTGATACAAATTTAGGTTATTTTATGTGTATTTTGTATATCTATTTTCATTCAAATACACATTCTTTTATTGATATTTCGTTTATTTATTTTGACGCGAATTTACAGTATTTAATGTTTATTTTGTATAATTTTTATACGTATTTACATAATTTCATGTGTATTTTGTATATATATTCCTATAGAAATCAACGTTATTTTATGTGTATTCGTATATATATTTTGAAACAAATTTACACTGTTTTATGTGTATTTTTCAATACAAATTTACCTTATTGTATGTGCATTTTGTATATTAGTTTTAATACAAATTTAATTATTCTATGTGTATTTTTGTATATGTATTTTTTAAAATATGCTTTATTTTATGGGTATTTTGCATCTTTATTTTCATACAAATTGAAATTATTTTATTGATATTCTGTGTACTTATTTTGATACGATTTTACATTATTCTATGTATAACAAAAATAAATACAGAATACACAAAAATAGATATGCAAAATACATATAAACAATGTAAATTTGTTTCAAAATATATATACGAATACACATGAAATAAGGTAGATTTCTATAAAAATATATATACAAAATACACATAAAATTAAGTATCATACAAATACACAGTCTTTTCATGATATTTTGTTTATTTATTTTGACACGAATTTACATTATTTGATATGTATTTTGTATATATATTTTTATACGTATTTACATAATTTCATATGTATTTTGTATATATATTTCTATAGAAATATACTTTATTTTATGTGTATTCGTATATATATTTTGAAACAAATTTACATTGTTTTATATGTATTTTTGAATATCTCTTTCAATACAAATTTACCTTACTGTATATGCATTTTGTATATTTATTTCAATACAAATTTAAATATTTTATGTGTATTTTGGTATATATATTTTTATAAAAAATGCGATAATTTCTGGGAATTTTGCATCTTTATTTTCATACAAATTTACATTATTTTATTGATATTCTGTGTATTTATTTTGATACGATTTTACATTATTCTATTTGTTTTTTGTATATATTTTTTTATACACATTTACATTATTTAATGTGTATCTTGCATATATATTTTATACAAATTTACGTTATTTTAAGTGTATTTGTTTAAATATTTTCATTCAAATTTACATTATTTGATGTGTATTTTGTATATGTATTTCAATACAAATTTACCTAATTTTATGATTATTTTGTATATTTCTTTTCAAACAAATTTAAATTTGTATTGAAATAAATATACAAAATGCACATATAATAAGGTAAATTTGTATTGAAAGAGATATGCAAAAATACATATAAAACAATGTAAATTTGTTTCAAAATATATATACGAATAGAAATAAAAATACGTAGATTTCTATAAAAATATATATACAAAATACACATAAAATTAAGTAAATACGTATAAAAAAATGTATACAAAATACACATAAAATAATGTAAATTCGATTTAAAATAAATAAACAAAATACCAATAAAAGAATGTGTATTTAGATAAATATAAATATACAAAATACATATACAAAATAAACATAAAATAAGGAAGATTTGTTATAAAATATATGTACAAAATACACATAAAATAATGTAAATTTATATGAAAATATATATACAAATACACATAAAATACCATGAATTTGTATAAAAATACATATTCAAAATAAATATTAAATAAAGTAAAAGCGTATAAAAATATATATACAAAGTACATATAAGATAATGTAAATTCGTATCAATATAAATCAACAAAACACCAATAAAATAATATATATT
Organism: Eriocheir sinensis; assembly: GCF_024679095.1. Classification (NCBI taxonomy): domain Eukaryota; kingdom Metazoa; phylum Arthropoda; class Malacostraca; order Decapoda; family Varunidae; genus Eriocheir; species Eriocheir sinensis. Next base: position 365,489 of record NW_026111510.1, on the reverse strand, counting down.
TGAATGAAAATAAATTTACAAAATACACATAACATACCTAAAATTTGTATTAAAATATTTACAAAAATACATATAAATAATTTGAGTTTGTATGAAAATAGATATACAAAATACACATAAAACTACGTAAATTTCTTTTGAAATGTATATACAAAATACCCATAAAATATTGTAAATTTGTGTCAAAATGTATAAACAAATACACATAAAATAACGTAAATTTGTATGAAAAATATATACAAAATACACATAGAATAATGTCGATTCGTATCAAAATGAATGAGCAGAATATCAATAAAATAATGTAAATTTGTATGAAAATTAAGATGCAAAATACCCAAAAAATAAAGCATATGTTTATAAAAATACAGATACAAAAATACACATCGAATAATTAAATTTGTATTAAAATTAATATACAAAATGCGTATATAATAACATAAATTTGTATTGAAAAAATATGCAACGTACACGTTTACTAATACGAATTTATATTATTTTATTAGTATTTTGTTTATTTATTTTGATACGAATTACATGATTATATGTGTATTTTGCACACATTTTTTTATACGTATTTATATTATTTAATGTGTATTTTGTTTATATATTTTCATACAAATTTACGTTATTATATGTGTATTTGTATAAATATTTTGATACAAATTTACTTTATTTTATGTATTTTGTTTATATATTTCAATTCAAATTTAGCTTATTTTGTGTGTATTTTGTATATATTTTAATACAAATTTAATTACTTCTGTGTATTTTTGTATATAGTTTTATATAAATTTACGTTATTTTATGTGTATTTTGTATATTTATATTTATACAAATACACATTCTTTTATTGGTATTTTGTTTATTTATTTTGATACGAGTCTACATTATTTTATGTGTATTTTGTATACATTTTTTTATACGTATTTACTTCATTTTATGTCCATTTTGTATAAATATATTTATAGAAATCTACGTTATTTTATGTGAATTCGTATACATATTTTGAAACAAATTTACATTGCTTTATATGTATTTTGAATATCTATTTCAATACAAATTTACCTTATTGTATGTGTTTTTTATATATTTATTTTAATACAAATCTAATTTTTTATATGTATTTTGGTATATATATTTTTATAAATAAAAAAAATGCGTTATTTTATGGGTATTTTGCCTCTTTATTTTCATACAAGTTTACATTATTCTATTAATATTCTGTGTATTTATTTTGAAACGATTTTACATTATTCTATTTGTGTTTTGTATATATTTTCTTTATACAAATTTACGTTATTTTAAGTGTATTTGTTTATGTATTTTCATTAAAATTTACATTATTTTATGTGTATTTTGTATGTGTATTTCCATACAAATTTACCTAATTTTATGTGTATTTTGTATATTTATTTTCATACAAATTTTAAAAAATTTTGTGTATTTTTGTATATAGTTTGATACAAATTTAGGTTATTTTATGTGTATTTTGAATATCTATTAAATATATATACAAAATACATATGAAATTATGTAAATACGTATACAAATATATATACAAAATACATATCAAATAATGTAAATTCGTGTCAAAATAAATAAACAAAATATCATAAAAAGAATGTGTATTTGTATGAAAATAGATAATAGATAATAAATTTGTATAAAATATATATGCAAGATACACATTAAATAATGTAAATATGTATAAAAAAGTATTTACAAAAAACAAATAGAATAATATAAAATCGTATCAAAATAAATACACCGAATATTGATTAAATAATGTAAATTTGTATGAAAATAAAGATGCAAAATTCCCATACAATAGCGCATTTCTTATAAAAATATATATACCAAAATACACATAAAATTTTTAAATTTGTATTGAAATAAATATACAAAATGCACATACAAAAAGGTAAATTTGTATTGAAAGAGATATGCAAAAATACATATAAAACAATGTAAATTTGTTTCAAAATATATATACGAATACAAATAAAAAAACGTAGATTTCTATAAAAATATATATACAAAATACGCATAAAATTAAGTAAATACGTATAAAAAATGTATACAAAATACACATAAAATAATGTAAATTCGAATTAAAATAAATAAACAAAATAGCAATAAAAGAATGTGTATTTGGATAAATATAAATATACAAAATACACATACAAAATAAACATAAAATAAGGTAGATTTGTAATAAAATATATATACAAAATACACATACAATAATGTAAATTTATATGAAAATATATATACAAATACACATAAAATACCATGAATTTGTATATAAATATATATTCAAAATAAATATTAAATAATGTAAGAGCGTATAAAAATATATATACAAAGTATATATAAAATGAAAATTAGGATGCAAAATACCTATAAAATAACGCATTTTTTATAAAATATTTGATACCAAAATACACATAAAATATTTGAACTTGTATTAAAATAAATATACAAAATGTGCATACAATAAGGTAAATTTGTATTGAAATAGATATGCAAAATACATATAAAATAATGTAAATTTTTTTCAAAATATATATACGAATACACATAAAATAACGTAGATTTCTATAAAAATACATATACAAAATACACATAAAATTAAGTAAATACGTATAAAAAAATGTATACAAAATACACATAAAATAATGTAAACTCGTATAAATGTAAATAAACAATATACCAATAAAAGAATGTGTATTTGTATAAATATATATATATACAAAATGCACATAAAATAACGTAAATTTATATAAAACTATATACAGAAAATAACGCAAATTTCTATAAAAATATATGTACAAAAATGAGCACTAGATAAATTTGCATAAAAAATATATATACAAAACACACATTAGATAATGTAAATGAGTATAAAAATATGTATATAAAATACCTATGAAATAATCTAAATTCGTATCGAATTAAATTAAGAAATACCAATAAAATAATGTAATTTTGGATGAAAATATATATACAAAATACACTTAAAATAACCAAAATACAAATACAAATATACACAAAATAATTTGAAATTGAATGAAATAAATATACAAAATAAACATAAAATAAGTTAAATTTGTAATGAAATATATGAAAAAATACACATAAAATAATATAAATTTGAATGAAAATATATATACAAATACACATTAAATAACATGAATTTGTATAAAATTTGAATCAAAATATATACTTATACACACCATAAAATAACGTAATTTTTTTATGAAAATGTATATACAAAATACACATAAAATAATTTAAATACGTAGAAAAATATATATACAAAAAACACATAAAATAATGTAAATATGTATGAAAATATATAACAAATACACATAAAATAATGTAAATTTGGATAAAATATATATACAAAATGAACATTAAATATATATATATATATATATATATATATATATATATATATATATATATATATATATATATATATATATATATATATATATATATATATATATATATATATATATATACAAAAAACACATAGAATAATGTTAAATCGTATCAATATCAATAAAATAATGTAAATTTGTATGAAAATAAAGATGCAAAATATCCATATAATAACGCATATTTGCATAAAAATATATATACAAAAATACATATAAAATAATTAAATTTGTATTAAAATAAATATACAAAATGAACGTACAATAAAGTAAATTTGTATTGAAATAGATATGCAAAATACACATTAATAATGTAAATTTGTGTCAAAATATATATACGAATACTCATAAAATAGAGTAAATATCTATGAAAATATACATACAAAATAGATATACAAAATACACATATAACTAGTTAAATTTAAATTTAAATACATGTACAAAAAACACATAAAATAATGTAGATTTGTATGAAATGAAAACAAATACATTTTATATAAAATATATATACAAAATACACATAGAATAATGTAAAATCATATCAAAATAAATACACAGAATATCAATAAAATAATGTAAATTTGTATGAAAATAAAGATGCAAAATACCCATAAAATAAAGCATATTTTTATAAAAATACATATACAAAAATACACATAGATTAATCAAATTTGTATTCAAATTAATATACAAAATGCACATACAATAAGGTAAATTTGTATTAAAAAAATATGCAAAATACACATAAAACAATGTAAATTTGTTTCAAAATATATATACGAATACACATAAAATAACGCAGATTTCTATAGAAATATATATACAAAATACACTTGAAATAATGTAAATACGTATAAAATATATATACAAAATACACATTAAATAATGTTAATTCGTGTCAAAATAGATAAACAAAATATCATGAAAAGAATGTGTATTTGTATGAAAATAGATATACAAAATACACATAAAATAACCTAAATTTGTATAAAACTATATACAAAAATACACAAAAATAATTTAAACTTGTATGAAAATAAATATACAAAAAACATATAAAATTAGGTAAATTTGTATTGAAATATATATAGAAAATACACATAAAATAATGTAAATTTGAATGAAAATATATAAACATATAGACAAAATAACGTAAATTTGTATCAAATATATATACAAAAAACACATTAAATAATGTAAATATGTATAAAAAAATATATACAAAACACAAATAAAATAATGTAAAATCGTATCAAAATAAATACAGAAAAAAATAAATAAAATAATGTAAATTTGTATGAAAATTAAGATGCAAAATACCCATAAAATAACGCATTTTTTATAAAAATATATATACGAAAAAACATAAAATATTTAATTTTGTATTAAAATAAATAGATATACAAAATACACATAAAATAAGCTAAATTTGAATTGAAATATATATACAAAATACATAAAATAATGTAAATTTGTATCAAAATACTTATACGAATACACATATAATAACGTAAATTTGTATAAAAATATATAAACAAAATACACATTAAATAATGTAAATACGTATTAAAAAATGTACAAAATACACAAATAATCATGTAATTCGTATCAAAATAAATAGACAAAATACCAATAAAATAATGTAAATTTCTATGACAAAACATATACAAAATACATATAAATAACGCAAATATCAATAAAAATATATATAATATAATATATTTTTATACATATTTAAAATATTTAATGTATATTTTGTATATATATTTTATCCAAATTTACGTTATTTTATATGTATTTGTTTATATATTTTCATACAAATTTACATTATTTTATGTGAGTTTTGTATATGTATTTCAATACAAATTTGTCTAGCTTTATGTGTATTTTGCATATCTATTTTCAAACAAATTTAAATTATTTTTGTGTATTTTTGTATATATTTTTATACAAATTTTACCTATTTTATTTGTTTTTTGTATATATATTTTCCTACAAATATACATTCTTATATTGGAGTTTTGTGTATTTAATTTTTTACGAATTTACATTATTTTATGTGTATTTTGTATATATATTTTTCTACGTATTTAAATTATTTTATGTGTATTTTATATATACATTTTCATAAAAATTTACGTTATTTTATTGTGTGTATTCGTATATATTTTGAAACAAATTTTATACAAATTCATGTTATTTTATGTGTATTCTTACATATATTTTATTACAAATTTACCTTATTTTATGTTTATTTTGTATATTTATATCATTTAATATAATCAAATTTAAATTTATTGTATATGCATTTTGTATATTAATTTTAATACAAATTTAATTATTCTATGTGTATTTTTTCTATATGTATTTTTATAAAAATATGCTTTATTTTATGGGTATTTTGAATCTTTATTTTCATACAAATTTACGTTATTTTATTGATATTCTGCTCATTCATTTTGATACGATTTGACATTATTCTATGTGTATTTTGTATATATTTTTCATACAAATTTACGTTATTTTATGTGTATTTGTTTATATATTTTGACACAAATTTACAATATTTTATGGGTATTTTGTATATATATTTCAAAAGAAATTTACCTAGTTTTATGTGTATTTTGAATATCTATTTTCATACAAACTCAAATTATTTTTATGTATTTTTTTATATATTTCAATACAAATTTTAGTTAGGTTATGTGTATTTTGTAAATCTATTTTCTTTCAAATATATATTATTTTATTGGTATTTTGTTGATTTATATTGATACGAATTTACATTATTTTATATGTACTTTGAATATATATTTTTATACGCATTTACATAATTTAATATTTATTTTGAATATATAGTTTTATACAAATTCATGTTATTTTATGTGTATTTGTATATATATTTTCATATAAATTTACATTATTTTATGTGTATTTTGTACATATATTTCATTACAAATTTACCTTATTTTATGTTTATTTTGTATCTGTATTTTGTACATTTATATTTATAAATACACATTCTTTTATTGGTATTTTGTTTATTTATTTTGTTTCGAATTTACATTATTTTATGTGTATTTTGTTTACATTTTTTTATAAGTATTTACTTAATTTTATGTGTATTTTGTATATATTTTTATAGAAATCTACGTTATTTTATGTGTATTCGTACATATATTTTGAAACAAATTTACATTGTTTTATATGTACAATAAGGTAAATTTGAATTGAAATAGATATGCAAAATACATATAAAGCAATGTAAATTTGTTTCAAAATATGTATACGAATACACATAAAATAACGTAGATTTCTATAAAAATATATATACAAAATACACATAAAATGAAGTAAATACGTATAAAAAAATGTATACAAAATACACATAAAATAATGTAAATTCGTATCAAAATAAACAAACAAAATACCAATAAAAGAATTTGTATTTGTATAAATATAAATATACAAAATACACATAAAATAACGTAAATTTAAATAAAACTATATACAAAAATACCTAGAAGTAATTAAATTTGTATGAAAATATATACAAAATACACACAAAATAAGCTAAATTTGAATTGAAATATATATACAAAATACATGAAATAAAGTAAATTTGTATCAAAATATTTATACAAATACACATATAATAACGTAAATTTGTATGAAAATATATAAACAAAATACACATTAAATAATGTAAATACGAATAAAAAAATGTGTACAAAATACACATATAATCATGTAATTCGTATCAAAATAAATTAACAAAATTCCAATAAAATAATATAAATTTGAATGAGTAAACGTGTATAAATATAAATGTACAAAATACACATACAAAATAAACATAAAATAAGGTAAATTTGTAATGAAATATATGTACAAAATACACATAAAATAATGTAAATTTATATGAAAATATATATACAAATACACATAAAATACCATGAATTTGTATAAAATTATATATTCAAAATAAATATTAAATAATGTAAATGCGTATAAAAATATATATAAAAAGTACATATAAAATAATGTGAATTCGTATTAATATAAATCAACAAAATACCAATAAAGTAATATGTATTTGAATGAAAATAGATTTACAAAATACACATAACATAACTAAAATTTGTATTGAAATATATACAAATATACATAAAAATAATTTGAGTTTGAATGAAAATAGATATTCAAAATACACATAAAACTAGGTAAATTTCTTTTGAAATATATATACAAAATACCCATAAAATATTGTAAATTTGTGTCAAAATATATAGAAAAATACACATAAAATAACGTAAATTTGTATAAAAAATATATACAAAATAGACATAGAATAATGTCAAATCGTATCAAAATGAATGAGCAGAATATCAATAAAATAACGTAAATTTGTATGAAAATAAAGATGCAAAATACCCATAAAATAAAGCATATTTTTATAAAAATACATATACAAAAATACACATAGAATAATTAAATTTGTATTAAAATTAATATACAAAATGCATATACAATAATGTAAATTTGTATTGAAAAAATATGCAAAATACACATAAAAGTTTAAATTTGTTTAAAAATCTATATACGAATACACATAATATAACGTAGATTTCTATAGAAATATATATACAAAATACACATGAAATGATGTAAATACGTATAAAAATATATATACAAAATACACATCAAATAATTTAAATTCTCGTCAAAATGAATAAACAAAATATCAATAAAAGAATGTGTATTTGTATGAAAATAGATATACAAAATACTCATAAAATAACCTAAGTTTGTATAAAACTATATACAAAAATACACAAAATAATTTATATTTGTATGAAAATAAATATACAAAATACACATAAAATTAGATAAATTTGTATTGAAATACATATACAAAATACACATAAAATAATGGAAATTTGAATGAAAATATATAAACATATAAACTTAAAATAACGTAAATTTGTATCAAATATATATACAAAATACTAATTAAATAATGTAAATATGTATAAAAAAATATATACAAAACACAAATAGAATATTGTAAAATCGTATCAAAATAAATACACAGAATATTAATTAAATAATGTAAATTTGTATGAAAATAAAGATGAAAAATAGCCATAAAATAACGCATTTTTTTAAAAAATATATATACCAAAATACACATAAAATATTAAAATTTGTATTAAAATAAATATAAAAAATGCACATACTGTGAGGTAAATTTGTATTGAAATAGATATGCAAAATACATATAAAACAATGTAAATTTGTTTCAAAATATATATACGAATACACATAAAATAACGTTGATTTCTATAAAAATATATACAAAATACACAAAAAAAGAAGTAAATACGTATAAAAAAATGAATACAAAATACACATAAAAATCGTATCAAAATAAATAAACAAAATACTAGTAAAAGAATATGTATTTGTATAAATATTAATATTCAAAATAAACAAAATATCGTAAATTTGTATAAAGCTATATACAAGAATACACAGAACAAATACACATTCTTTTATTGGTATTTTGTTTATTTATTTTGTTTCAAATTTATATTATTATATGTGTATTTTGTTTACATTTTTTTATACGTATTTATCTAATTTTATGTGTATTTTGTATATATATTTTTATAGAAATCTACGTTATTTTATGTGTATTCGGATATATATTTTGAAACAAATTTACATTGTTTTATATGTATTTTTTCATATCTCTTTCAATAGAAGTTTACCTCATTGTATGTGTATTTTGTATATTTATTTCAATACAAATTTAAATATTTTAAGTGTATTTTGGTATATATATTTTTATAAGAAATGCGCTATTTAATGGGAATTTTGCATCTTTATTTTCATACCAATTTACATTATTTTATTAATATTCGGTGTATTTATTTTGATACGATTTTACATTATTCTATTTGTTTTTTGTATATATATTTTTTATACATATTTACATTATTTAATGTGTATCTTGCATATATATTTCATACAAATTTATTATCTATTATTTATTTTCATACAAATACACATTCTTTTCATGATATTTTGTTTATTCATTTTGACACGAATTTACATTACTTAATATGTATTTTCTATATATATTTTTATACGTATTTACATAATTTCATGTGTATTTTGTATATATATTTCTATAGAAATTTACGTAATATTATGTGTATTCGTATATATATTTTGAAACAAATTTACACTGTTTTATTTGTATTTTGCGTTTTTTCAATACAAATTTTATTATATGTGTGCATTTTGTATATTAATTTTAATACAAATTTAATTATTCTATGTGTATTTTTGTATATGTATTTTTTTTTAAAAATATGCTTTATCTTATGGGTATTTTGCATCTTTATTTTCATACAAATTTAAATTATTGTATTGATATTCTGTGTATTGATTTTGATACGATTTTACATTATTCTATGTATAACAAAAAATAAATACAGAATACACAAAAATAGGTATGCAAAATACATATAAACAATGTAAATTTGTTTCAAAATATATATACGAATACACATGAAATAAGGTAGATTTCTATAAAAATATTTATACAAAATACACATAAAATTAAGTAAATACGTATAAAAAATGTATACAAAATACACATAAAATAATGTATGTAAATTAGTATCAAAATAAATAAACAAAATACGAATAAAAGAATGTGTATTTGTATAAATATATATATACAAAATACACATTAAATAATATTAATTTGCTTAAAACTATACAAAATACACATGAAATGATGTAAATACGTATAAAATATATATACAAAATACACATTAAATAATGTATATTCGCGTCAAAATAAATAAACAAAATATCAATAAAAGAATGTGTATTTGCATGAAAATAGATATACAAAATACACATAAATTAACCTAAATTTGTATCAAACTATATACAAAAATACACAAAAATATTTTAAATTTGTATGAAAATAAATATACAAAATACATAAAATTAGGTAAATTTGTATTGAAATATACACAAAATACACATAAAATAATGTAAATTTGAATGAAAATACATAAACAAATACACTTAAAATAACGTAAATTTGTATAAAAAAAATATGTACAAAACACAAATAGAATAATGTAAAATCGTATCAAAATAAATACACAGAATATTAATAAAATAATGTAAATTTGTATGAAAATAAAGAAGCAAAATACCCATAAAATAACGCATTTTTTTTATTTATAAAAATATATATACCAAAATACATATCAAAAAATTAAATTTGTATTAAAATAAATACACAAAAAACACATACAATAAGTTAAATTTGTATTGAAATAGATATGCAAAATACATATAAAACAATGTAAATTTGTTTCAAAATATATATACGAACACACATAAAATAACGTAGATTTCTCTAAAAATATATATACAAAATACACATAAAATGAAGTAAATACGTATAAAAAAATGTATACAAAATACACATAAAATAATGTAAACTCGTATCAAAATAAATAAAAAAATACCAATAAAAGAATGTGTATTTGTATAAATATAAATATACAAAAAACACATAAAATAACGTAAATTTATATAAAACTATAAAATGAAGTAAATACGTATAAAAAAATGTATACAAAATACACATAAAATAATGTAAACTCGTATCAAAATAAATAAAAAAATACCAATAAAAGAATGTGTATTTGTATAAATATAAATATACAAAAAACACATAAAATAACGTAAATTTATATAAAACTATATACAAAAATACACAGAAGTAATTAAATTTGTATGAAAATATATAAAAAATACAAACAAAATAAGCTAAATTTGAATTGAAATATATACACAAAATACATGAAATAAAGTAAATTTGTATCAAAATATTTATACAAATACACATATAATAACGTAAATTTGTACGAAAATATATAAACAAATTACACATTAAATAATGTAAATACGTATAAAAAAATATGTACAAAATACACATATAATCATGTAATTCTTATCAAAATAAATAAACAAAATATCAATAAAATAATATAAATTTGTATGAGTAAACGAGTATGTTGCATATTTTTTCAATGCAAATTTACCTTATTATATACGCATTTTGTATATTAATTTTAATACAAATTTAATTATTCGATGTGTATTTTTGTATCTGTATTTTTATAAACATATGGTTTATTTTTTAGGCATTTTGCATCTTTATTTTCATACAAATTTACATTATTTTTTGTGTATTTTGTATATATTTTTCATACAAATTTACGTTATTTTATGTGTATTTGTTTGTATATTTTGACACAAATTTACAATATTTTATGGGTATTTTGTATATACATTTCAAAAGAAATTTACCTAGTTTTATGTGTATTTTGTATATCTATTTTCATACAAACTCAAATTATTTCTATGTATTTTTGTATATATTTTAATACAAATTTTAGTTATATTATGTGTATTTTGTAAATTTATTTTCATTCAAATATATATTATTTTATTGGTGTTTTGTTGATTTATATTGAAACGAATTTACATTATTTTATATGTAGTTTGTATATATATTTTTATACGCTTCTACATTATTTAATATTTATTTTGAATATATATTTTTATACAAATTCATGGTATTTTATGTGTATTTTGTACATATATTTTTTTACAAATCTACCTTATTTTATGTTTATTTTGTATGTGTATTTTGTATATTTATATTTATCCAAATACACATTCTTTTATTGGTATTTTGTTTATTTATTTTAATTCGAATTTACATTATCTTATGTGTATTTTGTATACATTTTTTTATACGTATTTACATAATTTTATGTGTATTTTGTATATATATTTTATAGAAATCTACGTTTTTTATTTGTATTCGTATATATATTTTGAAACAAATTTACATTGTTTTATATGTATTTTTGCATATCTCTTTCAATACAAATTTACCTTATTGTATGTGCATTTTGTATATTTATTTCAATGCAAATTTAAATATTTTATGTGTATTTTGGTATATATATTTTTATAAGAAATGCGCTATTTTATGGGAATTTTGCATCTTTATTTTCATACAAATTTACATTATTTTATTAATAATCAGTGTATTTATTTTGATACGATGTTACATTACTCTATTTGTTTTTGTATATACTTTTTTATACATATTTACATTATTTAATGTGTATCTTGCATATATATTTTATTCAAATTTATTATCTATTATCTATTTTCATACAAATACACATTCTTTTCATGATATTTTGTTTATTTACTTTGACACGAATTTACATTATTTGATATGTATTTTGTATATATATATATATATATATATATATATATATATATATATATATATATATATATATATATATATATATATATATATATATATATATATATATATATATATATATATATATATATATATATATATATATTTTATTGCTATTTTGTTTATTTATTTTGATACGAATGAAAATAGATATACAAAATATACATAAAATAAACTAAATTTGTATTGAAATATATATACAAAATACATTAAATAATGTAAATTTGTATCAAAATATTTTAACAGATGCGCATAAAATAACGTAAATTTGTTTTAAAATATACAAAATACACATTAAATAATGTAAATATATATAAAAAAAATATATACAAAACACAAATAGAATAATGTAAAATCGTATCAAAATAAATACACAGAATATTAATAAAATAATGTAAATTTGTATGAAAATAAATATGCAAAATACCCATTAAATAACGCATTTTTTTAAAATATATATACGAAAATACACATGAAAAAATTAATTTGTATTAAAATAAATATACAAAATACACATACAATAAGGTAAATCTGTATTGAAATAGATATGCAAAATACATATAAAACAATGTAAATTTGTTTTAAAATATATATACGAATACACATAAAATAACGTAGATTTCTATAAAAATATATATACAAAATACACATAAAATGAAGTAAATACGTATAAGAAAATGTATACAAAATACACATAAAATAATGTAAATTCGTATCAAAATAAATAAACAAAATACCAATAAAAGAATGTGTATTTGTATAAATATAAATATACAAAATACACATAAAATAACGTAAATTTGTATAAAACTATATACAAAAATACACAGAAGTAATTAAATTCGTATGAAAATAGATATACAAATTACAGATAAAATAAGCTAAATTTGAATTGAAATGTATATACAAAATACAATATTTTATGTGTATATTTATATTTGTATTTAGGTTATTTTATGTGTATTTTGTATATATATTTTCATCCAAAATTACATTATTTTATTGGTATTTTCTTAATTTAACTCGATACGAATTTAGATTTCATAGGTATTTTGTATACATATTTTTATACTCATTTACATTATCTAAAGTGTGTTTTGTATATATATATTTTTATGCAAATTTATTTTAAGTTCATTTTTGTACATATATTTTTATAGAAATTTGCGTTATTTTATGTATATAGTTTTATATAAATTTACGTTATTTTATGTGCATTTTGTATATTTATATTTATACAAATACACATTCTTTTATTGGTATATTGTTTATTTACATTTATACGAGTTTACATTATTTTATGTGTATTTTGTATACATTTTTTTATTCGTATTTACTTAATATTATGTGTATTTTGTATATGTATTTTTATAGAAATCTACGTTATTTTATGTGTATTCGTATATATATTTTGAAACAAATTTACATTATTTTATATGTATTTTGCATATCTATTTCAATACAAATTTACCTTATTGTATGTGCATTTTGAATATTTATTTTAGTACAAATTAAAATATTTTATGTGTATTTTGGTATCATTAATTTTATAAAAAATGCGTTATTTTATAGGTATTTTGCATCTTAATTTTCATACAAATTTACATTATTTTATTAATATTCTGTGTATATATTTTGATACGATTTTACATTATTCTATTTGTGTTTTGTATATATTTTTTTTATACATATTTACATTATTTAATGTGTATTTTGAATATATATTCCATACAAATTTACGTTATTATATGTGTATCTGTTTATATATTTTCTTTCAAATTTACATTATTTTATGTGTATTTTGTATATGTATTTCAATACAAATTAATCTATTTTGTGTATTTTTGTATATAGTTTTATACAAATTTAGGTTATTTTATGTGTATTTTGTATATAGTTTTATACAAATTTAGGTTATTTTATGTGCATTTTATTTATTTAATTGTGTTTAGTATATATATTTTATCCAAAGTTACTTTACTTTTGTTCATTTTTGGACATATATTTTATAGAAATTTACGTTATTTTATATGTATTTGTATATGTTTATTCATACAAATTTACATTATTTTATTGATATTTTGTTTATTTAGTTTGATACAATTACATGATTATATGTGTATTTTGTATACATTTTTTATACGTATTTACATTACTTAATCTGTATTTTGTTTATATATTTTTAAACAAATTTACGTTATTATATGTATTTTTATAAATATTTTGATACAAATTTACATTATTTTATGTATTTTGTATATACATTTCAATTCAAATTTAGCTTATTTTATCTCTATTTTGTATATCTATTTTCATACGAATTTAATTACTTCTGTGTATTTTTGTATATAGTTTTATACAAATTTACGTTATTTTATGTGTATTTTGTATATTTATATTTATACAAATACACATTCTTTTATTGGTATTTTGTTTATCTATTTTGATACGAATTTACATTATTTTATGTGTTTTTTGTATACATTTTCTTATACGTATTTACTTCATTTTATGTGTATTTTGTATGTATATTTTTATAGAAATCTACGTTATTTTATGTGTATTCGTTATATATTTTGAAACAAATTTACATTGTTTTATATGTATTTTGCATATCTATTTCAATACAGATTTACCTTATTGTATGTGTATTTTGTATATATATTTTAATACAAATTAATTTTTTCATGTGTATTTTGGTATATATATATTTTTATAAAAAATGCTTTATTTAATGGGTGTTTTTCATCTTTATTTTCATACAAATTTACATTTTTTTATTAATTTCTGTGTATTTATTTTGATACGATTTTACATTATTCTATTTGTGTTTTGTATTTATTTTTTTATACATATTTACATTATTTAATGTGTATTTTGTATATTTTAAAACAAATTTACGTTATTTTATGCGCATCTGTTAAAATATTTTGATACAAATTTACATTATTTTATGTATTTTGTATATATATTTCAATACAAATTTAGTTTATTTTATGTATATTTTGTATATCTATTTTCATCCGTATCAAAATAAATAAACAAAATAGCAATAAAATAATGTAAATTTGTATGAGAAAACATATACAAATACACATAAACTAACGCAAATTTCTAAAAAAAATATATGTACAAAAATGCACATAATATAAAGTAAATTTGTATAAAAATATATATACAAAACAACAATTAAATAATGTAAATGCGTACATAAAATAACCTAAATTTGTATAAAACTATATACAAAAATACAAAAAAATATTTAAAATTTGTATGAAAAGAAATATACAAAATAATCATAAAATTAGGTAAATTTGTATTGAAATACATATACAAAATACACATAAAATAATGTAAATTTGAATGAAAATATATAAACAAATACACTTAAAATAACGTAAATTTGTATAAAATATATATGCAAGATACACATTAAATAATGTAAATGTGTATAAAAAAATATATACAAAAAAGAAATAGAATAATGAAAAATCCTATCAATATAAATACACAGAATATCAATAAAATAATGTAAATTTGTATGAAAAGAAAGATGCAAAATTCCCATAAAATAGCACATTTTTTATAAAAATATATATACCAAAATACACATAAAATATTTAAATTTGTATTGAAATAAATATACAAAATGCATATACAGTAAGGTAAATATGTATAGAAAGAGATATTCAAAAATACATATAAAACAAAGTAAATTTGTTTCAAAATATATATACGAATACACTTAAAATAACGTAGATTTCTATAGAAATATATATACAAAATACACATGAAATTATGTAAAAACGTATAAAAATATATATACAATATACATATCAAGGTAAATTCGTGTCAAAATAAATAAACAAAATATCATGAAAAGAATGTATTTGTATGAAAATAAATAATAGATAATAAATTTGTATGAAATATATATGCAAGATACACATTAAATAATGTAAATATGTATAAAAAATATATATACAAAAACCAAATAGAATAATGTGAAATCGTATCAAAATAAATACACCGAATAATAATAAAATAATGTAAATTTGTATGAAAATAAAGATGCAAAATTCCCATTAAATAGCGCATTTCTTATAAAAATATATATACCAAAATACACATAAAATATTTAAATTTGTATTGAAATAAATATACAAAATGCACATACAATAAGGTAAACTTGTATTGAAAGAGATATGCAAAAATACATATAAAACAATGTAAATTTGTTTCAAAATATATATACGAATACACATAAAATAACGTAGATTTCTATAAAAAATATATATACAAAATACACATAAAATTAAGTAAATACGTATAAAAATAGATATACAAAATACACATAGAATAATGTAAAATTGTTAAAAAAAATAAACAGAATATATATAAAATAATGTAAACTTGTATGAAAATAAAAATGCAAAATACCCATAAAATAAGGCATATTTTTATAAAAATACATATACAAAAATACATATAGCATAATTAAATTTGCATTAAAATTAATATACAAAATGCATATAAAATAAGGTAAATTTGAACTGAAAAAATATCCAAAAAACACATAAAACAGTGTAAATTTATTTCAAAATCTATATAAGAATACTCATAAATCAACTTAGATTTCTATAGAAATATATATACAAAATACACATCAAATGATGTAAACACGTATAAAAATATATATATATATATATATATATATATATATATATATATATATATATATATATATATATATATATATATATATATATATATATATATATATATATATATATAAAATACACATTAAATAATGTAAATTCGCGTCAAAATAAATAAACAAAATATCAATAAAAGAATGTGTATTTGTTTGAAAATAGATATACAATATACACATAAAATCACCTAAATTTGTATAAAACTATATACAAAAATACACAAAAATAATTCTAATTTCTATGAAAATAAATATACAAAATACACATAAAATTAGGTAAATTTGTATTGAAATACATTTACAAAATACACATAAAATAATGTAAATTTGAATGAAAATATATAAACAAATACACTTAAAATAATGTAAATTTGTATAAAATATATATAAAAAATAAACATTAAATAATGTAAATATGTATAAAAAAATATATACAAAACACAAATAGAATAATATAAAATCGTATCAAAATAAATACACAGAATATTAATAAAATAATGTAAATTTGTATGAAAATTAAGATGCAAAATACCCATAAAATAACGCATTTTTTATAAAAATATATATACCAAGACACACATAAAATATTTGAATTAGTATTAAAATAAATATACAAAATGCACATACAATAAGGTAAATTTGTATTGAAATAGATATGCAAAATACATATAAAACCATGTAAATTTTTTTCGAAATATATATACGAATACACATAAAATAACATAGATTTATATGAAAATAAATATACAAAACACACATAAAATGAAGTAAATACGTATAAAAAAAGGTATACAAAATACACATAAAATAATGTAAACTCGTATGAAAATAAATAAAGAAAATACTAATAAAAGAATGTGTATTGTATAAATATAAATAAACAAAAAACAAATAAAATAACGTAAATTTATATAAAACTATATACAAAAATACACAAAAGTAATTAAATTTGTGTGAAAATAGATATACAAAATACATGTGTATTTTGTATATTTATTTTCATACAAATTGAAGCTATTTTTGTTTATTTTTTTTATATATTTTCATACAAATTTTCGTTATCCTATGTGTATTTTGTATATTTATTTTTTCTACAAATATACGTTCTTTTATCTGAATTTTGTTTATTGAATTTGAAACGAATTTACCTTATTTTGTATATCTATTTTCATACAAATTAAAATACTTCTGTGTATTTTTTTATATAGTTTTATATAAATTTACGTTATTTTATGTGTATTTTGTATATTTATATTTATACAAATACACATTCTTTTATTGGTATTTTTTTATTTATTTTGATACGAATTTACATTATTTTATGTGTATTTTGTATACATTTTTTTATACGTATTTACTTCATTTTATGTGTATTTTGTATATATATTTTTATAGATATCTACGTTATTTTATGTGTATTCGTAAATATATTTTGAAACAAATTTACATTGTTTTATATGTATTTTGCATATATATTTCAATACAAATTTACCTTATTGTATGTGTTTTTTATATATTTATTTTAATACAAATTAAATTTTTTATGTGTATTTTGGTATATATATTTAAAAAAAAATGCGTTATTTTATGGGTATTTTGCCTATTTATTTTCATACAAATTTACATTATTTTATTAATATTCTGTGTATTTATTTTGATACGATTTTACATTATTCTATTTGTGTTTTGTATATATTTTTTTATACAAATTTACGTTATTTTAAGTGTATTTGTTTATGTCTTTTCATTCAAATTTACATTATTTTATGTGTATTTTGTATATGTATTTCAATACAAATTTAACTAATTTTATGTGTATTCTGTATATTTATTTTCATACAAATTTAGAATATTTTGTGTATTTTGTATATAGTTTGATACAAATTTAGGTTATTTTATGTGTATTTTGTATATCTATTTTCATACAAATACACATTCTTTTATTGATATTTCGTTTATTTATTTTGACGCGAATTTACAGTATTTAATGTGTATTTTGTATATATATTTTTATACGTATTTACATAATTTCATGTGTATTTTATATATATATTCCTATAGAAATCAACGTTATTTTATGTGTATTCGTATATATATTTTGAAACAAATTTACACTGTTTTATGTGTGTTTTTCAATACAAACTTACCTTATTGTATGTGCATTTTGTATATTAATTTTAATACAAATTTAATTATTCTATGTGTATTTTTGTATATGTATTTTTAAAAAAAATATGCTTCATTTCATGGGTATTTTGCATCTTTATTTTCATACAAATTTAAATTATTTTATTGATATTCTGTGTACTTATTTTGATACGATTTTACATTATTCTATATATAACCTAAATAAATACAGAATACACATAAATAGATATGCAAAATACATATAAACAATGTAAATTTGTTTCAAAATATATATACGAATACACATGAAATAAGGTAGATTTCTATAAAAATATATATACAAAATACACATCAAATTAATTAAATACGTATAAAAAATGTATATAAATATATATATATATAAATATATATATATATATATATATATATATATATATATATATATATATATATATATATATATATATATATATATATATATATATATATATATATATATATATATATATATATATATATATATATTTATATATATATATATATATATATATATATATATATATATATATATATATACATATAAATATATATATATATATATATATATATATATATATATATATATATATATATATATATATATATATATATATATAGAAAAAATAAACATTAAATATAATAAATTTTTTTAAATATATACAATATACACATGAAATGATATAAAAACGTAAAAAAATATGTATAAAAATACACATTAAATAATGTAAATTCGCGTCAAAAGAAATAAACAAAATATCAATAAAAGAATGTGTATTTGTATATAAATAGATATACAAAATACACATAAAATAACCTAAATTTGTATCAAACTATATACAAAAATACACAAAAATATTTTAAATATGTATGAAAATAAATATACAAAATACACATAAAATTAGGTAAATTTGTATTGAAATACATACACAAAATACACATAAAATAATGTAAATTTGAATGAGAATACATAAACAAATACACTTAAAATAACGTAAATTTGTATTAAAAAATATGTACAAAACACAAATAGAATAATGTAAAATCGTATCAAAATAAATACACAGAATATTAATAAAATAATGTAAATTTGTATGAAAATAAAGAGGCAAAATACCCATAAAATAACACATTTTTTTTATTTTTAAAAATATATATACCAAAATACACATCAAAAAATTAAATTTGTATTAAAATAAATATACAAAAAACACATACAATAAGGTAAATTTGTATTGAAATAGATATGCAAAATACATATAAAACAATGTAAATTTGTTTCAAAATAAATACACGAATACACATAAAATAACGTAGATTTCTATAAAAATATATATACAAAATACACATAAAATGAAGTAAATACGTATAAAAAAATGTATACAAAATACACATAAAATAATGTAAATTCGTATGAAAATAAATAAACAAAATACCAATAAAAAAATGTGTATTTGTATAAATATAAATATACAAAATACACATAAAATAACGTAAATTTATATGAAACTATATACAAAAATACAGAAGTAATTAAATTTGTTATTTTTCATACAAATTTACGTTATTTTATGTGTAATTATGTGTATTTTGACAGAAATTTACAATATTTTATGGCTATTTTTATATACATTTCAAAAGAAATTTACCTAGTTTTATGTGTATTTTGTATATCTATTTTCATACAAACTCAAATTATTTCTATGTATTTTTGTATATATTTTAATACAAATTTTATTTATGTTATGTGTATTTTGTAAATTTATCTTCTTTCAAATATATATTATTTTATTGGTGTTTTGTTGATTTATATTGATACGAATTTACATTATTTTATATGTACTTTGTATATATATTTTTATACGCTTTTACATTATTTAACATTTATTTTGAATATATATTTTTATACAAATTCATGGTATTTTATGTGTATTTGTATATATATTTTCATATAAATTTACATTATTTTATGTGTATTTTCTACATATATTTTATTACAAATCTACCTTATTTTATGTTTATTTTGTATGTGTATTTTGTATATTTATATTTATCCAAATACACATTCTTTTATTGGTATTTTGTTTATTTATTTTAATTCGAATTTACATTATTTTATGTGTATTTTGTATACATTTTTTTATACGTATTTACTTTATTTTATGTGTATTTTGTATATATATTTTATAGAAATCTACGTTTTTTTATTTGTATTCGTATATATATTTTGAAACAAATTTACATTATTTTATATGTATTTTTGCATATCTCTTTCAATACAAATTTACCTTATTGTATGTGCATTTTGTATATTTATTTCAATGCAAATTTAAATATTTTATGTGTATTTTGGTATATATATTTTATAAGAAATGCGCTATTTTATGGGAATTTTGCATCTTTATTTTCATACAAATTTACATTATTTTATTAATATTCGGTGTATTTATTTTTATACGATGTTACATTATTCTATTTTGTTTTTTGTATATACTTTTTTATACATATTTACATTATTTAATGTGTATCTTGCATATATATTTTATACAAATTTATTATCTATTATCTATTTTCATACAAATACACATTCTTTTCATGATATTTTCTTTATTTATTTTGGCACGAATTTACATTATTTGATATGTATTTTGTATATATATTTTTATACGTATTTACATAATTTCATATGTTTTTGTATATATATTTATAGAAATCTACTTTATTTTATGAGTATTCGTAAATATATTTTGAAACAAATTTACATTGTTTTATATGTATTTTTGAATATCTCTTTCAATACAAATTTACCTTACTGTATATGCATTTTGTATATTTATTTCAATACAAATTTAAATATTTTATGTGTATTTTGGTAAATATATTTTTATAAAAAATGCGATAATTTTTGGGAATTTTGCATCTTTATTTTCATACAAATTTACATTATTTTATTGATATTCTGTGTATTTATTTTGATACGATTCTACATTATTCTATTTGTCTTTTTGTACATATTTTTTTAAACACATATACATTATTTAATGTATATCTCGCATATATATTTTATACAAATTTACGTTATTTTAAGTGTATTTGTTTATATATTTTCATTCAAATTTACATTATTTGACGTGTATTTTGTATATGTATTTCAATACAAATTTACCTAATTTTATGTGTATTTTGTATATTTCTTTTCAAACAAATTTAAATTATTTTTGTGTATTTTTGTATATAGTTTTATACAAATTTAGGTTATTTTATGTAAGCATTTACATTATTTAGTGTGTGTTTTGTATATATATTTTTATGCAAATTTACTTTATTTTATGTGCATTTTTGTACATATATTTTTATAGAAATTTGCGTTATTTGTATATGTTTTCTTATAAAAATTTACATTATTTTATTGCTATTTTTTTTATTTATTTTGATACGAATTACAAGATTATATGTGTATTTTGTACATATTTTTTATACGTATTTACATTACTTAATGTGTATTTTGTTTATATATTTTTAAACAAATCTACGTTATTATATGTATTTATATAAATATTTTGATACAGATTTACATTATTTTATGTATTTTGTATGTACATTTCAATTCAAATTTAGCTTATTTTAGCTGTATATTGTATATATATTTTCATTCAAATTTAATTACTTCTGTGTATTTTTGTATATAGTTTTATACAAATTTACGATATTTTTTGTGTATTTTGTATATATATATTTATACAAATACACATTCTTTTACTGGTATTTTGTTTATTTATTTTGATACGATTTTTATGTGTATTTTGTATTCATTTTTTTATACGTATTTACTTCATTTTATGTGTATTTTGTATATATTTTTATAGAAATCTACGTTATTTTATGTGTATTCGTATATATATTTTTAAACAAATTTACATTGTTTTATTTGTATTTTTGAATATCTCTTTCAATATAAATTTACCTTACCATGTATACCAAAATACACATAAAAAAAATAAATTTGTATTAAAATAAATATATAAAAAACACATACAATAAGGTAAATTTTTATTGAAATAGATATGCAAAATACATATAAAACAATGTAAATTTGTTTCAAAATATATATATACGAATACACATAAAATAACGTAGATTTCTATAAATATATATACAAAATACACATAAAATGAAGTAAATACGTATAAAAAAATGTATACAAAATACACATAAAATAATGTAAATTCGCATCAAAATAAATATACAAAATACCAATAAAAGAATGTGTATTTGTATAAATATAAATATACAAAATACACACAAAATAACGTAAATTAATATAAAACTATATACAAAAATACACAGAAGTATTTTAATTTGTATGAAAATAGATATACAAAATAAGGTAAATTCGTTTCAAATTCAATAAACAAAATTCAGATAAAAGAACATATATTTGTAGAAAAAATAAATATACAAAATACACATAAAATAACGAAAATTTGTATGAAAATATATAAAAAAATAAACAAAAATAATTTCAATTTGTATGTAAATAAATAAAATTAGGTTAATTTGTATTGAAATACATATACAAAATACACATAAAATAATGTAAATTTGAAAGAAAATATATAAACAAATACACATATAATAACGTAAATTTGTATGAAATATATGTATAAAATACACATTAAATAATGTAAATATGTATAAAAAAATATATACAAAACACAAATAGAATAATGTAAAATCGTATCAAAATATATACACAGAATATTAATAAAATAATGCAAATTTGTATGAAAATTAAGATGCAAAATACCTATAAAATAACGCATTTTTTATAAAATTATTGATACCAAAATGCACATAAAATATTTCAATTTGTATTAAAATAAATATACAAAATGCACATACAATAAGGTAAATTTCTATTGAAATAGATATGCAAAATACATATAAAATAACGTAAATTTGTTTCAAAATATATATACGAATACACATAAAATAACGTAGATTTCTATAAAAATACAAATACAAAATACACATAAAATTAAGTAAATTCATATAAAAAAATGTATACAAAATACACATAAAATAATGTAAATTCGTGTAAATGTAAATAAACAATATACCAATAAAAGAATGTGTATTTGTATAAATATAAATATACAAAATGCACATAAAATAACGTAAATTTATACAAAACTATATACATAAAATAACGCAAACTTCTATAAAAATATATGTACAAAAATGAACATGAGATAAATTTGCATAAAAATATATATACAAAACACACATTAGATAATGTAAATGAGTATAAAAATATGTATAGAAAATACCTATGAAATAATCTAAATTCGTATCGAATTAAATTAAGAAAATACCAATAAAATAATGTAATTTTGGATGAAAATATATATACAAAATACACATAAAATAACCTAAATACAAATACAAATATACACATAAAATATTGTATTTTATATATACATTTCAATTCAAATTTAGCTTATTTTATCTGTAATTTGTATATCTATTTTCATACGAATTTAATTACTTCTGTGTATTTTTGTATATAGTTTTATACAAATTTACGTTATTTTATGTGTATTTTGTATATTTATATTTATACAAATACACATTCTTTTATTGGTATTTTGTTTATTTATTTTTATACGAATTTACATTATTTTATGTGTATTTTGTATACATTTTCTTATACGTATTTACTTCATTTCATGTGTATTTTGTATATATATTTTTATAGAAATCTACGTTTTTTTATGTGTATTCGTATATATATTTTAAAACAAATTTACATTGTTTTATATGTATTTTGCATATCTATTTCAATACAGATTTACCTTATTGTATGTGTATTTTGTATATTTATTTTAATACAAATTAATTTTTTCATGTGTATTTTCGTATATATATTTAAAAAAAATGCGTTATTTAATGGGTATTTTGCATATTTATTTTCATACAAATTTACATTGTTTTATTAATATTCTGTGTATTTATTTTGATACGATTTTACATTATTCTATTTGTGTTTTGTATATATTTTTTTTACACATATTTACATTATTTAATGTGTATTTTGTATATTTTAAAACAAATTTACGTTATTTTATGCGCATCTGTTAAAATATTTTGATACAAATTTACATTATTTTATGTATTTTGTATATATATTTCAATACAAATTTAGTTTATTTTATGTATATTTTGTATATCTATTTTCATTCGTATCAAAATAAATAAACAAAATAGCAATAAAATATATATACAAAAATATATAAATATATATATAAAAAATAGCAATAAAAATATATATACAAAATACATATCAAATAATGTAAATTCGTGTCAAAGTAAATAAACAAAATATCATGAAAAGAATGTGTATTTGTATGAAAATAGATAATAGATAATAAATTTGTATAAAATATATATGCAAGATACACATTAAATAATGTAAATATGTATAAAAAAGTATATACAAAAAACAAATAGAGTAATGTAACATCGTATCAAAATAAATACACCGAATATAAATAAAATAATGTAAATTTGTATGAAAACAAAGATGCAAAATTCCAATAAAATAGCGCATTTCTTATAAAATATATATACCAAAATACACATAAAATATTTAAATTTGCATTGAAATAAATATACAAAAGGCACATACAAGAAGGTAAATTTGTATTGAAAAGATATGCAAAATACATATAAAACAATGTAAATTTGTTTCAAAATATATATACTAATACAAATAAAAAAACGTAGATTTCTATAAAAATATATATACAAAATACACATAAAATTATGTAAATACGTATAAAAAAATGTATACAAAATACACATAAGATAATGTAAATTCGAATTAAAATAAATAAACAAAATACCAATAAAAGAATGTGTATTTGGATAAATATAAATATACAAAATACATACAAAATAAACATAAAATAAGGTAGATTTGTAAAAAAATATATGTACAAAATACACATAAAATACCATGAATTTGTATAAAAATATATATTCAAAATAAATATTAAATAATGTAGAAGCGTATAAAAATATATATACAAAGTACATATAAAATAATGTAAATTCGTTTCAATATAAATCAACAAAACACCAATAAAATAATATATATTTGAATGAAAATAAATTTACAAAATACACATAATATAACTAAAATTTGTATTAAAATATATACAAAAATACATAGAAATAATTTGAGTTTGTATGAAAATAGATATACAAAATACACATAAAACTAGGTAAATTTCTTTTGAAATGTATATACAAAATACCCATAAAATATTGTAAATTTGTGTCAAAATATAAAAAACAAATACACATAAAATAACGTAAATTTGTATGAAAAATATATACAAAATACACATAGAATAATGTCAATTCGTATCAAAATGAATGAGCAGAATATCAATAAAATAATGTAAATTTGTATGAAAATAAAGATGCAAAATGCCTAAAAAATAAACCATATGTTTATAAAAATACAGATACAAAAATACACATCGAATAATTAAATTTGTATTAAAATTAATATACAAAATGCGTATATAATAAGGTAAATTTGCATTGAAAAAATATGCAACATACACGTTTACTCATACAAATTTATATTATTTTATTGGTATTTTGTTTATTTATTTTGATAAGAATTACATGATTATATGTGTATTTTGTACATATTTTTTTATACGTATTTACATTATTTAATGTGTAATTTGTTTATATATTTTCATACAAATTTACGTTATTATATGTGTATTTGTATAAATATTTTGATACAAATTTACTTTATTTCATGTATTTTGTGTATATATTTCAATTCAAATTTAGCTTATTTTGTTTGTATTTTTTATATATTTTCATACAAATTTAATTACTTCTGTGTATTTTTGTATATAGTTTTATATAAATTTACGTTATTTTATGTGTTTTTTGTATATTTATATTTATACAAATACACATTCTTTTATTGGTATTTTTTTTATTTATTTTGATACGAGTTTACATTATTTTATGTGTATTTTGTATACATTTTTTTATACGTATTTACTTCATTTTATGTGTATTTTGTATATATTTTTTTTAGAGAAATCTACGTTATTTTATGTGTGTTCGTATATATATTTTGAAACAAATTTTCATTGTTTTATATGTATTTTGCATATCTATTTCAATACAAATTTAACTTATTGTATGTGTTTTTTGTATATTTATTTTAATACAAATTTAATTTTTTGATATGTATTTTGGTATATATATTTTTATAAATAAAAAAATGCGTTATTTTATGGGTATTTTGCTTCTTTATTTTCATACAAATTTACATTATTTTATTAATATTCTGTGTATTTATTTTGATACGATTTTACATTATTCTATTTGTGTTTTGTACATATTTTTTTATACAAATTTACGTTATTTTAAGTGTATTTGTTTATGTATTTTCATTCAAATTTACATTATTTTATGTGTATTTTGTGTATATTTCAATACAAATTTACCTAATTTTATGTGTATTTTGTATATTTATTTTCATACAAATTTAAAATATTTTTGTGTATTTTTGTATATAGTTTGATAGAAATTTAGGTTAATTTATGTGTATTTTGTATATCTATTTTCATGCAAATATACATTCTTTTATTGATATTTTGTTTATTTATTTTGACGCGAATATACATTATTTAATGTGTATTTTGTATATATATTTTTATACGTATTTACATCATTTCATGTGTATTTTGTATAGTTTTAAGCAAATTAATATTATTTAATGTGTATTTTGTATATATATATTTATACAAATACACATTCTTTTATTGGTATTTTGTTTATTTATTTTGATACTAATTTACATACATTATTTTATGTGTATTTTGTATACATTTTTTATACGTATTTACTTAATTTTATGTGTATTTTGTATAAATATTTTTATAGAAATCTACCTTATTTCATGTGTATTCGTATATATATTTTGAAACAAATTTACATTGTTTATATGTATTTTGCATACCTATTTTTGTGTATTCTGTATTTATTTTTTGTTATACATAGAATAATGTAAAATCGTATCAAAATCAATACACAGAATATCAATAAAATAATTTAAATTTGTATGAAAATAAAGATGCAAAATACCCATAAGATAAAGCATATTTTTTTTAAAAAATACATATACAAAAATACACATAGAATAATTAAATTTGTATTAAAATTAATATACAAAATGCACACATACAATAAGGTAAATTTGTATTGAAAAAAAACGCAAAATACAAATAAAACAGTGTAAATTTGTTTCAAAATATATATACGAATACACATAAAATAACGTAAATTTCTATAGAAATATATATACAAAATACACATGAAATTATGTAAATACGTATAAAAATATATATAGAAAATACATATTAAGTAATGTAAATTCGTGTCAAAATAAATAAACAAAATATCATGAAAAGAATGTGTATTTGTATGAAAATAAATAATAGATAATAAATTTGTATGAAATATATATGCAAGATACACATTAAATAATGTAAATATGTATAAAAAATATATATACAAAAAACAAATAGAATAATGTAAAATCGTATCAAAATAAATACACCGAATATTAATAAAATAATGTAAATTTGTATGAAAATAAAGATGCAAAACTCCCGTCAAATAGCGCATTTCTTATAAAAATATATATACCAAAATACACATAAAATATTTAAATTTGTATTGAAATAAATATACAAAATACACATACAATAAGGTAAACTTCTATTGAAAGAGATATGAAAAAATACATATAAAACAATGTAAATTTGTTTCAAAATATATATCCGAATACACATAAAATAACGTAGATTTCTATAAAAATATATATACAAAATACACATAAAATTAGATAAATACGTATAAAAAAATGTAAACAAAATACACATAAAATAATATAAATTTGAAACAAAATAAATAAACAAAATACCAATAAAAGAATGTGTATTTGTTCTGTGTATTCTTGTATATAGCTTTATACAAATTTACGATATTTTGTTTATTTTGAATATTAATATTTATACAAATACATATTCTTTTACTAGTATTTTGTTTATTTATTTTGATACGATTTTTATGTGTATTTTGTATTCATTTTTTTATACGTATTTACTTCATTTTATGTGTATTTTTTTATATATTTTTATAGAAATCAACGTTATTTTATGTGTATTCGTATATATATTTTGAAGCAAATTTACATTGTTTTATATGTATTTTGCATATCTATTTCAATACAAATTTACCTCACAGTATGTGCATTTTTTATATTTATTTTAATACAAATTTTAATATTTTATGTGTATTTTGGTATATATATTTTTTTAAAAAAGCGTTATTTTATGGCTATTTTTCATCTTTATTTTCATACAAATTTACATTATTTAATTAATATTCTGTGTATTTATTTTGATACGATTTTACAATATTCTATTTGTGTTTTGTATATATTTTTTTATACATATTTACATTATTTAATTAGTATTTTGTATATATATTTGATACAAATTTACGTTATTTTAAGTGTATATGTTTATATATTTTCATTCAAATTTCCATTATTTTATGTGTATTTTGTATATGTATTTCAATACAAATTTATCTAATTTTATGTGTTTTTTCGTATAGTTATTTTCATAAACATTTAAATTATATTTGTGTATTTTGTATATAGTTTTATACAAACTTAGGTTATTTTATGAGTATTTTGTATATCTATTTTCATACAAATACACATTCTTTTATTGATATTTTGTTTATTCATTTTGACGAGAATTTAAATTATTTAATGTGTATTTTGTATATATATTTTTATACGTATTTACATCATTTCATGTGTATTTTGTATATATATTTCTATAGAAATCTACGTTATATTATGTGTATTCGTATATAGATTTTTAAACAAATTTAAACTTTTATGTGTATTTTGCATATTTTTTCAATACAAATTTACATTATTGTATATGCATTTTGTATATTAATTTTAATACAAATTTAATTATTCTATGTGTATTTTTGTATATGTATTTTTATAAAAATATGCTTTATTTTATGGGTATTTTGCATCTTTATTTTCATACAAATTTACGTTATTTTATTGATATTCTGCTCATTCATTTTGATACGATTTGACATTATTCTATGTGTATTTTGTATATATTTTTTATACAAATTTACGTTATTTTATGTGTATTTTTCTATATATTTTGACACAAATTTACAATATTTTATGGGTATTTTGTATATATATTTCAAAAGAAATTTACCTAGTTTTATGTGTATTTTGAATATCTATTTTCATACAAACTCAAATTATTTATATGAATATTTGTATATATTTCAATACAAATTTTAGTTATGTTATGTGTATTTTGTAAATCTATTTTCATTCAAATACATATTATTTTATTGGTATTTTGTTGATTTATATTAATACGAATTCACATTATTTTATATGTACTTTTTATATATATTTTTATACGCATTTACATTATTTAATATTTATTTTGAATATATAATTTTATACAAATTCATGGTATTTTATGTGTATTTGTATATATATTTTCATATAAATTTACATTATTTTATGTGTATTTTGTACATATATTTCATTACAAATTTACCTTATTTTATGTTTATTTTGTATGTGTATTTTGTACATTTATATTTATACACGTTTACTCATACAAATTTATATTATTTTATTGGAATTTTGTTAATTTATTTTGATACGAATTACATGATTATATGTGTATTTTGTACACATTTTTTATTCGTATTTACATTATTTAATGTGTATTTTGTTTATATATTTTCATACAAATTTACGTTATTATATGTATATTTGTATAAATATTTTGATACAAATTTACTTTATTTCATGTATTTTGTATATATATTTCAATTCAAATTTAGCTTATTTTGTGTGTATTTTGTATATATTTTCATACAAATTTAATTACTTCTAGGTATTTTTGTATATAGTTTTATATAAATTTACGTTATTTTATGTGTATTTTGTATATTTATATTTATACAAATACACATTCTTTTATTGGTATTTTGTTTATTTATTTTGATACGAATTTACATTATTTTATGTGTATTTTGTATACATTTTTTATACGTATTTACTTCATTTTATGTGTATTTTGTATATATATTTTTATAGAAATCTACGTTATTTTATGTGTATTCGTATACATATTTTGAAACAAATTTACATTGCTTTATATGTATTTTGCATATCTATTTCAATACAAATTTACCTTATTGTACATATAAAACAATGTAAATTTGTTTCAAAATATATGTACGAATACACATAAAATAACGTAGATTTCTATAAAAATATATATACAAAATACACATAAAATTAAGTAAATACGTATAAAAAAATGTAAACAAAATACACATAAAATAATGTAAATTCGAAACAAAATAAATAAACAAAATACCAATAAAAGAATGTGTATTTGTATAAATATAAATGTACAAAATACAGATACAAAATAAACATAAAATAAGGTAAATTTGTAATGAAATATATGTACAAAATACACATAAAATAATGTAAATTTATATGAAAATATATACAAATACACATAAAATAACATGAATTTGTATAAAATTATATATTCAAAATAAATATTAAATTATGTAAATGCGTATAAAAATATATATACAAAGTACATATAAAATAATGTAAATTCGTATCAATATAAATCAACAAAATACCAATAAAATAATATATATTTGAATGAAAATAGATTTACAAAATACACATAACCTAACTAAAATTTGTATTGAAATATATAAAAAAATACATAAAAATAATTTGAGTTTGTATGAAAATAGATATTCAAAATACACATAAAACTAGGTAAATTTCTTTTGAAATATATATACAAAATACCCATAAAATATTGTAAATTTGTGTCAAAATATATAAACAAATACACATAAAATAACGTAAATTTGTATGAAAAATATATACAAAATACACATAGAATAATGTCAAATGTATCAAAATGAATGAGCAGAATATCAATAAAATAACGTAAATTTGTATGAAAATAAAGATGCAAAATACCCATAAAATAAAGCATATTTTTATAAAAATACATATAGAAAAAATAGACATAGAATAATTAAATTTGTATTAAAATTAATATACAAAATGCATATACAATAAATTTAAATTTGATTATATTAAATGATATAAATATACAAAATAAACATAAAATAAGGTAAATTTGTAATAAAATATATGTAAGAATACACATAAAATAACATGAATTTGTATAAAATTTGTTTCAAAATATATACGAATACACACAATAAAATAACGTAAATTTTTTATGAAAATGTATATATAAAATACACATAAAATAATTTAAATACGAAAAAAATATATATATACAAAATACACATAAAATAATGTAAATTCGTAAAAAATTAAATACACAAAACTCCAATATAAGAATGTATATTTGTAGGAAAATATATATACAAAAAACAAATAAAATAGGTAAAATTTGTATAAAAATATATACAAAAATACACAAAAATAATTTAAATTTGTTTGAAAATAGATATGCAAAATACACATAAAGCTAGACAAATTTGTATTGAAAAACATATACAAAACTCACATAAAATAATGTAAATTTTTATGAAAATATATAAACAAATACATATAAAATAACGTAAATTTGGATAAAATATATATTCAAAATATACATTAAATATTTTAAATATGTATAAAAATATATTATATTATATATATTTTTATTGATATTTGCGTTATTTATGTGTATTTTGTATATGTTTTCTCATAGAAATTTACATTATTTTATTGGTATTTTGTCTATTTATTTTGATACGAATTACATGATTATTTGTGTATTTTGTACATTTTTTTATACGTATTTACATTATTTAATGTGTATTTTGTTTATATATTTTTATACAAATTTACGTTATTATATGTGTATTTGTATAAGTATTTTGATACAAATTTACATTATTTTATGTATTTTGTATATATATTTCAATTCAAATTTAGCTTATTTTATGTGTATTTTGTATATCTATTTATTTTAATACAAAATTAAATATTTTATGTTTTTTCGTATATATTTTTTTTATAAAAAATGCGTTATTTTATGGGTATTTTGCATTTTAATTTTCATACAAATTTACATTATTTTTTTTTTTTCTGTATTTATTTTGATACGATTTTACATTATTTTATTTGTGTTTTGTATATATTTTTTTATACATATTTACATTATTTAATGTGTTTTTTGTATATATATTTGATACAAATTTACGTTATTTTGTCTATATGTTTATATATTTTCATTCAAATTTACATTATTTTATGTGTATTTTGTATATGTATTTCAATACAAATTTACCTAATTTTATATGTTTTTTGTATATTTATTTTCATACAAGTTTAAATTATTTTTGTGTATTTTTGTATATAGTTTTATACAAATTTAGGTTATTTTATGTGTATTTTGTATATCTATTTTCATACAAATACACATTCTTTTCATGATATTTTGTTTATCTATTTTGACACGAATTAACATTATTTAATGTGTATTTTGTATATATATTTTATACGTATTTACATTATTTCAAGTGTATTTTGTATATATTTCTATAGAAATCTGCGTTATTTTATGTGTATTCGTATATATATTTTGAAACAAATTTACATTGTTTTATGTGTATTTTGCATATTTTTTTTAATACAAATTTACCTTATTGTATGTGCATTTTGTATATTAATTTGAATACAAATTTGATTAATCTATGTGTATTTTTGTATATGTATTTTTATAAAAATATGCTTTATTTTATGGGTATTTTGCATCTTTATTTTCATACAAATTTACATTATTTTATTGATATTCTGTGTATTTATTTTGATATGATTTTACATTATTCTATGTGTATTTTGTATATATATTTTATATAAAATGTATTTGTTTTCATTTCATACAAATCTACATTATTTTATGTGTTTTTTGTACATGTATTTAAATTTAAATTTAACTAGTTATATGTGTATTTTGTATATCTATTTTGTATGTATATTTTCATAGAAATTTACTCTATTTTATGAGTATTCGTATATATATTTTGACACAAATTTACATTATTAATGTGTATTTTGCATATCTATTTCAATACAAATTTACTTTATTCTACGTTCATTTTGTATATTTATTTTAATACAAATTTAATTATTTTATATGTATTTTTGTATATATATTTTTATGCAAATATGCGTTATTATATGGATATTTTGCATCTTTATTTTCATAAAAATTTACATTATTTTATTGATATTGATACGATTTAACATTATTCTATGTGTTTTTTGTATATATATATATATATATATATATATATATATATATATATATATATATATATATATATATATATATATATATATATATATATATATATATATATATATATATATATATATATATATATATATATATATATATATATATATATATATATATATATTTGTATATATATTTTATCCAAATTTACATTATTTTATTGGTATTTCTTAATTTAATTCGATAAGAATTTAGATTATTTCATAGGTATTTTGTATACATATTTTTATACTCATTTACATTATCTAATGTGTGTTTTGTATATATATTTTTTATGCAAATTTATCTAGTGTTCATTTTTGTACATATATTTTTATAGAAATTTGCGTTATTTTCTGTATATAGTATTATATAAATTTACGTTATTTTATGTGCATTTTGTATATATATATTTATACAAATACACATTCTTTTATTGGTATATTGTTTATTTACATTTATACGAGTTTACATTATTTTATGTGTATTTTGTATACATTTTTTTCTACGTATTTACTTAATTTTATGTGTATTTTGTATATGTATTTTTATAGAAATCTACGTTATTTTATGTGTATTCGTATATATATTTTGAAAAAAATTTACATTATTTTATATGTATTTTGCATATCTATTTCAATACAAATTTACCTTATTGTATGTGCATTTTGTATATTTATTTTAATACAAGTTCAAATATTTTATGTGTATTTTGGTATCAAATATTTTATAAAAAATGCGTTATTTTATAGGTATTTTGCATCCTAATTTTCATTTTATATGTACTTTGTATATATATTTTTATACGCTCTTACATTATTTAATATTTATTTTGAATATATATTTATATACAAATTCATGGTATTTTATGTGTATTTGTATATATATTTTCATATAAATTTACATTATTGTATGTGTATTTTGTATATATATTTTATTACAAATCTACCTTATTTTATGTTTATTTTGTATGTATTTTGTATATTTATATTTATCCAAATACACATTCTTTTATTGCTATTTTGTTTATTTATTTTAATTCGAATTTACATTATTTTATGTGTATTTTGTATACATTTTTTATACGTATTTACTTAATTTTATGCGTATTTTGTATATATATTTTTATAGAAATCTACGTTTTTTTATTTGTATTCGTATATATATTTTGAAACAAATTTACATTGTTTTATATGTATTTTTGCATATCTCTTTCAATACAAATTTACCTTATTGTATGTGCATTTTGTATATTTATTTCAATACAAATTTAAAAATTTCATGTGTATTTTGGTATATATATTTTTATAAGAAATGCGCTATTGTATGGGAATTTTGCATCTTAATTTTCATACAAATTTACATTATTTTATCAATATTCGGTGTATTTATTTTGATACGATTTTATATTATTCTATTTGTTTTTTGTATATACTTTTTTATACATATTTACATTATTTAATGTGTATCTTGCATATATATTTTATACAAATTTATTATCTATTATCTATTTTCATACAAATACACATTCTTTTCATGATATTTTGTTTATTTATTTTGACACGAATTTACATTATTTGATATGTATTTTGTATATATATTTGTATACGTATTTACATAATTTCATATGTATTTTGTATATATATTTAATAGATATTCAAAATACACATAAAATAACCTAAATTTGTATCAAACTATATACAAAAATACACAAAATTTGTATGAAAATAAATATACAAAATACACATAAAATTAGGTAAATTTGTATGGAAATACACATACAAAATACACATAAAATAATGTAAATTTGAATGAAAATACATAAACAAATACACTTAAAATAACGTAAATTTGTATAAAAAAAATATATACAAAACACAAATAGAATAATGTAAAATCGTATCAAAAATACACAGAACATTAATAGAATAATGTAAACTTGTATGAAAATAAAGAGGCAAAATACCCATCAAATAACGCATTTTTTTTATTTATAAAAATGTATATACCAAAATACATATAAAAAAATTAGATTTGTATTAAAATAAATATACCAAAATACATATAAAAAAATTAGATTTGTATTAAAATAAATATATAAAAAACACATACAATAAGGTAAATTTGTATTGAAATAGATATGCAAAATACATATAAAGCAATGTAAATTTGTTTCAAAATATGTATACGAATTCACATAAAATAACGTAGATTTCTATAAATATATTTATACAAAATGCACATAAAATGAAGTAAATACGTATAAAAAAATGTATACAAAATACACATAAAATAATGTAGACTCGTATCAAAATAAATAAACAAAATACCAATAAAAGAATGTGTATTTGTATAAATATAAATATACAAAATACACATAAAATAACGTAAATTTATATAAAACTATATACAAAAATACACAGAAGTAATTAAATTTGTATTGAAATATATACAAAATACTCACAAAATAAGCTAAATTTGAATTGAAATATATATACAAAATACATAAAATAAAGTAAATTTGTATCAAAATATTTATACAAATACACATATAATAACGTAAATTTGTATGAAAATATATAAACAAAATACACATTAAATAATATAAATACGTATAAAAAAATGTGTGCAAAATACACATATAATCATGTAATTCGTATCAAAATAAATAAACAAAATACTAATAAAATAATATAAACTCGTATGAGTAAACGTGTATGTTGCATATTTTTTCAATACAAATTTATGTTATTATATACGCATTTTGTATATTAATTTTAATACAAATTTAATTATTCGATGTGTATTTTTGTATCTGTATTTTTATAAACATATGCTTTATTTTTTGGGTATTTTGCATCTTTATTTTCATACAAATTTACATTATTTTATTGATATTCTGCTCATTCATTTTGATACGAATCGACATTATTCTATGTGTATTTTGTATATATTTTTCATACAAATTTACGTTATTTTATGTGTATTTGTTTATATATTTTGACACAAATTTACAATATTTTATGGGTATTTTGTATATACATTTCAAAAGAAATTTACGTAGTTTTATGTGTATTTTGTATATCTATTTTCATACAAACTCAAATTATTTATATGTATTTTTGTATATATTTTAATACAAATTTTAGTTATGTTATGTGTATTTTGTAAATTTATTTTCATTCAAATATATATTATTTTATTGGTGTTTTGTTGATTTATATTGATACGAATTTACATTATCTTATATGTACTTTGTATATATATTTTTATACGCTTTTACATTATTTAATATTTATTTTGTATATATATTTTTATACAAATTCATGGTATTTTATGTGTATTTGTATATATATTTTCATATAAATTTACATTATTTTATGTGTATTTTGTACATATATTTTATAACAAATCTACCTTATTTTATGTTTATTTTGTATATGTATTTTGTATATTTATATTTATCCAAATACACATTCTTTTATTGGTATTTTGTTTATTTATTTTAAATCGAATTTACATTATTTTATGTGTATTTTGTATACATTTTTTTATACGTATTTACTTAATTTTATGTGTATTTTGTATATATATTTTTATAGAAATCTACGTATTTTTATTTCTATTCGTATATATATTTTGAAACAAATTTACATTGTTTTATATGTATTTTTGCATATCTCTTTCAATACAAATTTACCTTATTATATGTGCATTTTGTATATTTATTTCAATACAAATTTAAATATTTTATGTGTATTTTGGTATATATATTTTTATAAGAAATGCGCTATTTTATGGGAATTTTGCATCTTTATTTTCATACAAATTTACATTATTTTATTAATATTCGGTGTATTTATTTTGATACGATTTTACATTATTCTATTTGTTTTTTGTATATACTTTTTTATACATATTTACATTATTTAATGTGTATCTTGCATTTTTTATACAAATTTATTATCTATTATCTATTTTCATACAAATACACATTCTTTTCATGGTATTTTGTTTATTTATTTTGACGCGAATTTACATTATTTGATATGTATTTTGTATATATATTTTTATACGTATTTACATAATTTCATATGTATTTTGTATATATATTTCTATAGAAATCTACTTTATTTTATGTGTATTCGTATATATATTTTGAAACAAATTTACATTGTTTTATATGTGTTTTTGAATATCTCTTTTAATACAAATTTACCTTACTGTATATGCATTTTGTACATTTATTTCAATACAAATTTAAATATTTTATGTGTATTTTGGTATATATATTTTTATAAAAAATGCGATAATTTTTAGGAATTTTGCATCTTTATTTTCATACAAATTTACATTATTTTATTGTTATTCTGTGTATTTATTATGATACGATTTTACATTATTCTATTTGTTTTTTGTATATATTTTTTTCTACACATTTACATTTTTTAATGTGTATCTTGCATATATATTTTATACAAATTTACGTTATTTTAAGTGTATTTGTTTATATATTTTCATTCAAATTTACATTTATTTTAACTCGAAATTACATTATTTTATGTGTATTTTGTATACATTTTTTTATTCGTATTTACTTAATTTTATGTGTATTTTGTATATATATTTTTATAGAAATCTACTTTTTTTATTTGTATTCGTATATATATTTTGAAACAAATTTACATTGTTTTATATGTATTTTTGCATATCTCTTTCAATTCAAATTTACCTTATTGTATGTGCATTTTGTATATTTATTTTAATGCAAATTTAAATATTTTAGGTGTATTTTGGTATATATATTTTTATAAGAAATGCGCTATTTTATGGGAATTTTGCATCTTTATTTTCATACAAATTTACATTATTTTATTAATATTCGGTGTATTTATTTTGATACGATGTTACATTATTCTATTTGTTTTTTGTATATACTTTTTTATACATATTTACATTATTTAATGTGTATCTTGCATATATATTTTATACAAATTTATTATCTATTATCTATTTTCATACAAATACACATTCTTTTCATGATATTTTTTTTATTTATTTTGACACGAGTTTACATTATTTGATATGTATTTTGTATATATATTTTTATACGTATTTACATAATTTCATATGTATTTTGTATATATATTTCTATAGAAATCTACTTTATTTTATGTGTATTTGTATATATATTTTGAAATAAATTTACATTGTTTTATATGTATTTTTGAATATCTCTTTCAATACAAATTTACCTTACTGTATATGCATTTGGTATATTTATTTCAATATAAATTTAAATATTTTATGTGTAATTTGGTAAATATATTTTTATAAAAAATGCGATAATTTTTGGGAATTTTGCATCTTTATTTTTATACAAATTTACATTATTTTATTGATATTCTGTGTATTTATTTTGATACGATTTTACATTATTCTATTTGTTTTTTGTATATATATTTTTTATACACATTTACATTATTTAATGTGTATCTTGCATATATATTTTATACAAATTTACGTTATTTTAAGAGTATTTGTTTATATATTTTCATTCAAATTTACATTATTTGATGTGTATTTTGTATATGTATTTCAATACAAATTTACCTAATTTTATGTGTATTTTGTATATTTCTTTTCAAACAAATTTAAATTATTTTTGAGTATTTTTGTATATAGTTTTATACAAATTTAGGTTATTTTATGTACGCATTTACATTATTTAGTGTGTGTTTTGTATATATATTTTTTTGCAAATTTACTTTATTTTATGTGCATTTTTGTACATATATTTTTATAGAAATTTGCGTTATTTGCATATGTTTTCTCATACAAATTTACATTATTTTATTGCTATTTTGTTTATTTATTTTGATACAAATTACATGATTATATGTGTATTTTGTAGATATTTTTTATACGTATTTACATTACTTAATGTGTATTTTGTTTATATATTTTTAAACAAATCTACGTTTATTTTATGTATTTTGTATATCTATTTTCATACAAATACACATTCTTTTTATGATATTTTGTTTATTTATTTTGACACGAATTAACATTATTTAATGTGTATTTTGCATATATATTGTTATACGTATTTACATTATTTCAAGTGTATTTTGTATATATATTTCTATAGAAATCTGCGTTATTTTATGTGTATTCGTATATATATTTTGAACCAAATTTACATTGTTTTATGTGTATTTTGCATATTTTTTAAATACAAATTTACCTTATTGTATATGCATTTTGTATATTAATTTTAATACAAATTTGATTATCCTATGTGTATTTTTGTATATGTATTTTTATAAAAATATGCTTTATTTTATGGGTATTTTGCATCTTTATTTACATACAAATTTACATTATTTTATTGATATTCTGTGTATTTATTTTGATATGATTTTACATTATTCTATGTGTATTTTGTATATATATTTTATATAAAATGTATTTGTTTTCATTTCATACAAATCTACATTATTTTATGTGTTTTTTGTACATGTATTTAAATACAAATTTAACTGGTTATATGTGTATTTTGTATATCTATTTTGTATGTATATTTTCATAGAAATTTACTCTATTTTATGAGTATTCGTATATATATTTTGATACAAATTTACATTTTTGATGTGTATTTTGCATATCTATTTCAATACAAATTTACTTTATTGTACATGCATTTTGTATATTTATTTTAATACAAATTTAACTATTTTATATGTATTTTTGTATATATATTTTTATGCAAATATGCGTTATTATATGGATATTTTGCATCTTTATTTTCATACAAATTTACATTGTTTTATTGATATTCTCTTTATTTATTTTGATACGATTTAACATTATTCTATGTGTATTTTGTATATTTTTTCTTATACATATTTACATTATTTAATGGTTATTTAGAATATATATTTTATCCAAATTTATATTATTTTATGTGTATTTCTTTATATATTTTCATACAAATTTACATTATTTTATGTGTTTTTTGTATATATATTTTTCTACGTATTTAAATTATTTTATGTGTATTTTGTATATACATTTTCATAAAAAAATTACGTTATTTTATTGTGTGTAT
Organism: Eriocheir sinensis; assembly: GCF_024679095.1. Taxonomy (NCBI): domain Eukaryota; kingdom Metazoa; phylum Arthropoda; class Malacostraca; order Decapoda; family Varunidae; genus Eriocheir; species Eriocheir sinensis. The sequence goes on along the minus strand of NW_026111510.1, from coordinate 323,155 downwards.
AAGTATATATTTTGATACAAATTTTATACAAATTCATGTTATTTAATGTGTATTTGTATATATATTTTCATACAAATTTATATTATTTTATGTGTATTTTTTCATATATTTCATTACAAATTTACTTATTTTATGTTTATTTTGTATATTTTATTCATTCAATTTTAAATTATTTTATGTGTATATTTGTATTTGTATTTAGGTTATTTTATGTGTATTTTGTATATATATTTTCATCCAAAATTGCATTATTTTATTGGTATTTCTTAATTTAATTCGATACGAATTTAGATTAGGTATTTTGTATACATATTTTTGTACTCATTTACATTATCTAATGTGTGTTTTGTATATATATTTTTATGAAAATTTATTTAATGTTCATTTTGTACTTATTTTTATAGAAATTTGCGTTATTTTATGTGCATTTTATATATTTATATTTATACAAATACACATTCTTTTATTGGTATATTGTTTATTTACATTTATACGAATTTACATTATTTTATGTGTATTTTGTATACATTTTTTTATACGTATTTACTTAATATTATGTGTATTTTGTATATGTATTTTTATAGAAATCTACGTTATTTTATGTGTATTCGTATATATATTTTGAAACAAATTTACATTATTTTATATGTATTTTGTATATCTATTTCAATACAAATTTACCTTATTGTATGTGCATTTTGTATATTTATTTTAATACTAATTAATTTTTTCATGTGTATTTTGGTATATATATTTTTATAAAAATATGCGTTATTTAATGGGTATTTTGCATCTTTATTTTCATACAAATTTACATGGTTTTATTAATATTCTGTGTATTTATTTTGATACGATTTTACGTTATTCTATTTGTGTTTTGTATATATTTTTTTATACATATTTACATTATTTAATGTGTATTTTGAATATATATTTCATACAAATTTACGTTATTATATGTGTATTTGTTTATATATTTTCTTTCAAATTTACATTATTTTATGGGTATTTTGTATATGTATTTCATATATTTGCATTTGTATTTGTATTTATATACAAATTAACCTAATTTTATGTGTATTTTGTATATTTCTTTTCATACAAATTTAAATTATTTTGTGTATTTTTGTATATAGTTTAATTCAAATTTAGGTTATTTTATGTACGCATTTACATTATTTAATGTGTGTTTTGTATATATATTTTTGTCCAAAGCTACTTTATTTTTCGTTCATTTTTGGACATATATTTTTATAGAAATTAGCGTTATTTTATATGTATTTGTATATGTTTCCTCATACAAATTTACATTATTTTATTGATATTTTGTTTATTTAGTTTGATACGAATTACATGATTATATGTATATTTTGTACATATTTTTTATACGTATTTACATTACTTAATGTGTATTTTCTTCATATATTTTTAAACAAATTTACGTTATTATATGCATTTTTATAAATATTTTGATACAAATTTACATTATTTTATGTATTTTGTATATACATTTCAATTCAAATTTAGCATATTTTATCTGTATTTTGTATATCTATTTTCATAGGAATTTAATTACTTCTGTGTATTTTTGTATATAGTTTTATACAAATTTACGTTATTTTATGTGTATTTTATATATTTATATTTATACAAATACACATTCTTTTATTGGTATTTTGTTTATTTATTTTGATACGAATTTACATTATTTTATGTGTATTTTGTATACATTTTCTTAAACGTATTTACTTCATTTTATGTGTATTTTGTATATATATTTTTATACAAATCTACGTTATTTTATGTGTATTCTTATATATATTTTGAAACAAATTTACATTTTTTCATATGTATTTTGCATATCTACTTCAATACAGATTTACCTTATTGTATGTGTATTTTGTATATTTAATTTAATACAAAAATAATTTTTTCATGTGTATTTTGGTATATATATTTTTATAAAAAAATGCGTTATTTAATGGGTATTTTGCATATTTATTTTCATACAAATTTTACATTGTTTTATTAATAATCTGTTTATTTATTTTGATACGATTTTACATTATTCTATTTGTGTTTTGTATACATTTTTTTATACATATTTACATTATTTAATGTGTATTTTGTATATTTTAAAACAAATTTACGTTATTTTATGCGCATCTGTTAAAATATTTTGATACAAATTTACATTATTTTATGTATTTTGTATATATATTTCAATACAAATTTAGTTTATTTTATGTATATTTTGTATATCTATTTTCATTTGTATCAAAATAAATAAACAAAATAGCAATCAAATAATGTAAATTTGTATGAGAAAACATATACAAATACACATAAAATAACGCAAATTTCTAAAAAAATATATGTACAAAAATGCACATAAAATAAAGTAAATTTGCATAAAAATATATATACAAAACACACATTAAATAATGTAAATGCGTACATAAAATAACCTAAATTTGTATAAAACTATATACAAAAATACAAAAAAATATTTAAAATTTGTATGAAAAGAAATATATAAAATACACATAAAATTAGGTAAATTTGTATTGAAATACATATACAAAATACACATAAAATAATGTAAATTTGAATAAAAATATATAAACAAATACACTTAAAATAACGTAAATTTGTATAAAATATATATGCAGGATACACATTAAATAATGTAAATGTGTATAAAAAAATATATACAAAAAAGAAATAGAATAATGTAAAATCCTATCAATATAAATACACAGAATATCAATAAAATAATGTAAATTTTTATGAAAAGAATGATGCAAAATTCCCATAAAATAGCGCATTTTTTATAAAAATATATATACCAAAATACACATAAAATATTTAAATTTGTATTGAAATAAATTTACAAATTGCATATACAATAAGGTAAATTTGTATTGAAAGAGATATTCAAAAATACATATAAAACAAAGTAAATTTGTTTTAAAATATATATACGAATACACATAAAATAACGTAGATTTCTATAGAAATATATATACAAAATACACATGAAATTATGTAAATACGTATAAAAATATATATACAAAATACATATCTAGGTAAATTCGTGTCAAAATAAATAAACAAAATATCATGAAAAGAATGTAAGGTAAATTTGTATTGAAAGAGATATTCAAAAATACATATAAAACAATGTAAATTTGTTTCAAAATATATATACGAATACACATAAAATAAAGTAGATTTCTATAGAAATATATTTACAAAATACATATGAAATTATGTAAATACGTATAAAAATATATATACAAAATACATATCAAATAATGTAAATTCGTGTCAAAATAAATAAACAAAATATCATGAAAAAAATGTGTATTTGTATGAAAATAGATAATAGATAATAAATTTGTGTAAAATATATATGCAAGATACACATTAAATAATGTAAATATGTATAAAAAAGTATATACAAAAAAAATAGAATAATGTAACATCGTATCAAAATAAATACACCGAATATTAATAAAATAATGTAAATTTGTATGAAAATAAAGATGCAAAATTCCCATAAAATAGCGCATTTCTTATAAAAATATATATACCAACATACACATAAAATATTTAAATTTGCATTGAAATAAATATACAAAATGCACATACAATAAGGTAAATTTGTATTGAAAGAGATATGCAAAAATACATATAAAACAATGTAAATTTGTTTCAAAATATATATACGAATACAAATAAAAAAACGTAGATTTCTATAAAATATATATACAAAATACACATAAAATTAAGTAAATACGTATAAAAAATGTATACAAAATACACATAAAATAATGTAAATTCGAATTAAAATAAATAAACAAAATACCAATAAAAGAATGTGTATTTGGATAAATATAAATATTCAAAATACACATACAAAATAAACATAAAATAAGGTAGATTTGTAATAAAATATATGTACAAAATACACATAAAATAATGTAAATTTATATGAAAATATATATACAAATACACATAAAATACCATGAATTTGTATAAAAATATATATTCAAAATAAATATTAAATAATGTAAAAGCGTATAAAAATATATATACAAAGTACATATAAAATAATGTAAATTCGTATCAATATAAATCAAAAAAACACCAATAAAATAATATATATTTGAATGAAAATAAATTTACAAAATACACATAACATAACTAAAATTTGTATTAAAATATATACAAAAATACATAGAAATAATTTGAGTTTGTATGAAAATAGATATACAAAATACACATAAAACTAGGTAAATTTCTTTTGAAATGTATATACAAAATACCCATAAAATATTGGAAATTTGTGTCAAAATATATAAACAAATACACATAAAATAACGTAAATTTGTATGAAAAATATATACAAAATACACATAGAATAATGTCAATTCGTATCAAAATGAATGAGCAGAATATCAATAAAATAATGTAAATTTGTATGAAAATAAAGATGCAAAATGCCCAAAAAATAAACCATATGTTTATAAAAATACAGATACAAAAATACACATCGAATAATTAAATTTGTATTAAAATTAATATACAAAATGCGTATATAATAAGGTAAATTTGTATTGAAAAAATATGCAACATACACGTTTACTCATACAAATTTATAATATTTTATTGGTATTTTGTTTATTTATTTTGATACGAATTACATGATTATATGTGTATTTAGTACATATTTTTTTATACGTATTTAAATTATTTAATGTGTATTTTGTTTATATATTTTCATACAAATTTACGTTATTATATGTGTATTTGTATAAATATTTTGATACAAATTTACTTTATTTCATGTATTTTGTATATATATTTCAACTCAAATTTACCTTATTTTGTGTGTATTGTGTATATATTTTTATACAAATTTAATTACTTCTGTGTATTTTTGTATATAGTTTTATATAAATTTACGTTATTTTATGTGTATTTTGTATATTTATATTTATACAAATACACATTCTTTTATTGGTTTTTTTTTTATTTATTTTGATACGAATTTACATTATTTTATGTGTATTTTATATACATTTTTTATACGTATTTACTTCATTTTATGTGTATTTTGTATATATATTTTTATAGAAATCTACGTTATTTTATGTGTATTCGTATATATATTTTGAAAGAAATTTACATTGTTTTATATGTATTTTGCATATCTATTTCAATACAAATTTACCTTATTGTATGTGTTTTTTGTATATTTATTTTAACACAAATTTAATTTTTTGATGTGTATTTTGGTATATATATTTTTATAAATAAAAAAAAATGCGTTATTTTATGGGTATTTTGCTTCTTTATTTTCATACAAATTTACATTATTTTATTAATATTCTGTGTATTTATTTTGATACGATTTTACATTATTCTATTTGTGTTTTGTAGATATCTTTTATACAAATTTACGTTATTTTAAGTGTATTTGTGTATGTATTTCAATACAAATTTACCTAATTTTATGTGTATTTTGTATATTTATTTTCATACAAATTTAAAATATTTTTGTGTATTTTTGTATATAGTTTGATACAAATTTCTGTTATTTTATGTGTATTTGTATATCTATTTTCATACAAATACACATTCTTTTATTGATATTTTTTTATTTTTTTTTACGCGAATTTTATGTGAATTTGTTTTCATTTCATACAAATTTATATTATTTTATGTGTATTTTGTTCATGTATTTAAATACAAATTTAACTAATTATATGTATATTTTGTATATCTATTTTCATACAAATTGAAATTTATTTGTTTGTTTTTTTGTATATATTTTTATTCAAATTTTCGTAATCTTATAAAAATATATATACCAAAATACACATAAAATATTTAAATTTGCATTGAAATAAATATACAAAATGCACATACAATAAGGTAAATTTGTATTGAAAGAGATATGCAAAAATACATATAAAACAATGTAAATTTGTTTCAAAATATATACCCGAATACAAATAAAAAAACGTAGATTTCTATAAAAATATATATACAAAATGCACATAAAATTAAGTAAATACGTATAAAAAAATGTATACAAAATACACATAAAATAATGTAAACTCGAATTAAAATAAATAAACAAAATACCAATAAAAGAATGTGTATTTGGATAAATATAAATATACAAAAAACACATACAAAAGAAACATAAAATAAGGTAGATTTGTAATAAAACATATGTACAAAATACACATAAAATAATGTAAATTTATATGAAAATATATATACAAATACACATAAAATACCATGAATTTGTAAAATATTAAATAATGTAAAAGCGTATAAAATATATATATACAAAGTACATATAAAATAATGTAAATTCGTATCAATATAAATCAACAAAACACCAATAAAATAATATATATTTGAATGAAAATAAATTTACAAAATACACATGTCATAACTAAAATTTGTATTAAAATATATACAAAAATACATAGAAATAATTTGAGTTTGTATGAAAATAGATATACAAAATACACATAAAACTAGGTAAATTTCTTTTGAAATGTATATACAAAATACCCATAAAATATTGGAAATTTGTGTCAAAATATCTAAACAAATATACATAAAATAACGTAAATTTGTATGAAAAATATATACAAAATACACATAGAATAATGTAAATTCGTATCAAAATGAATGAGCAGAATATCAATAAAATAATGCAAATTTGTATGAAAATAAAGATGCAAAATACCCAAAAAATAAAGGATATGTTTATAAAAATAGATACAAAAATACACATCGAATAATTAAATTTGTATTAAAATTAATATAGAAAATGCGTATATAATAAGGTAAATTTATATTGAAAAAATATGCAACATACACGTTTACTTATACAAATTTATATTATTTTATTAGTATTTTGTTTATTTATTTTGATACGAATTACATGATTATATGTGTATTTTGTACATATTTTTTTATACGTATTTACATTATTTAATGTGTATTTTGTTTATATATTTTCATACAAATTTACGTTATTATATTTTTATTTTTATAAATATTTTTATAAAAATTTAATTTATTTAATTTATTTTTTATATATATTTCAATTCAAATTTAGCTTATTTTGTGGGTATTTTGTATATATTTTCATATAAATTTAATTACTTCTGTGTATTTTTGTATATAGTTTTATATAAATTTACGTTATTTTAAGTGTATTTTGTATATTTATATTTATACAAATACACATTCTTTTATTGGTATTTTGTTAATTTATTTTGATAAATTTACATTATTTTATGTATTATTTTGTACATTTTTTTAAACGTATTTACTTCATTTTATGTGTATTTTGTATATATATATATATATATATATATATATATATATATATATATATATATATATATATATATATATATATATATATATATATATATATATATATATATAAATATATATATATATATATATATATATATATATATATATATATATATATATATATTTGTGTTTTGTATATATTTTTTTATACATATTTTCATTGTTTAATGTGTATTTTTTATATATATTTTATACAAATTAACATTATTTTAAGTGTATTTGTTTATATATTTTCATTCAAATTTACATTATTTTAAATGTATTTTGTATATATTTCAATACAAATTTACCTAATTTTATGTGTATTTTGTATATTTATTTTCATACAAATTTAAATTATTTTGTGTTTTTTGTATAAACATATAGAGTAAATTTCTATGAAAATATATATTCAAAATACATATAAATATGTATAAGTATAAAATATATATTTCAAATACACCTAAAAAAATGAAAATTCGTATCAAAATAAATAAACAAAATTCCGATAAAAGAACGTATATTTGTAGGAAAATAAATATACAAAATACACAAAATTACGAAAATTTGAATAAAAATATATACAAAACAACAAAAAAATAAATTTCAATTTGTATGAAAATAGATATACAAAATACACATATAATTAGTTAAATTTGTATTTAAATACATGTACAAAATACACATAAAATAATGTAAATTTGTATGAAATGAAAAAAAATTCACGTAAAATAACGTACATTTGTATAAAACAGATATACAAAATGTACATAGAATAATGTAAAATCGTATCAAAATAAATACACAGAATATCAATAAAATAATGTAATGTTGTATGAAAATAAAGATGCAAAATACCCATAAAATAAAACATATTTTTTTTAAAAATACATATACAAAAATACACATAGAATAATTAAATTTGTATTAAAATTAATATACAAAATGCACGTACAATAAGGTAAATATGTATTGAAAAAATATACAAAATGCACATAAAAGTGCAAATTTGTTTAAAAATCTATATACGAATACATAAAGTAACATAGATTTCTATAGAAATATATATACAAAATACACATGAAATGATGTAAATACGTATAAAAATATATATATACAAAATACACATTAAATAATTTAAATTCTCATCAAAAGAAATAAACAAAATATCAATAAAAGAATGTGTATTTGTATGAAAATAGATATACAAAATACTCATAAAATAACCTGTTTGTATAAAACTATATACAAAAATAAACATAAATAATTTAAATTTGTATGAAAATAAATATACAAAACACACATAAAATTAGGTAAATTTGTATTGAAATACATATACAAAATACACATAAAATAATGGAAATTTGAATGAAAATATATAAACATATACACTTAAAATAACGTAAATTTGTATCAAATATATATACAAAATACACATTAAATAATGTAAATATGTATAAAAAAATATATACAAAACACAAATAGAATAATGTAAAATCGTATGAAAAATAAATACACAGAATATTAATAAAAAAAAATGTAAATTTGTATGAAAATAAAGATGCAAAATAGCCATAAAATAACGCATTTTTTAAAAAATATATATACCAAAATACACATAAAATATTAAAATTTGTATTAAAATAAATATAAAAAATGCACATACTATAACGTAAATTTGTATTGAAATAGATATGCAAAATACATATAAAACAATGTAAATTTGTTTCAAAATATATATATACGAATACACATAAGATAACGAAGATTTCTATAAAAATATATACAAAATACACATAAAATGAAGTAAATACGTATTAAAAAATGAATACAAAATGCACATAAATATCGTATCAAAAATAATAAACAAAGTACCAGTAAAAGAATGTGTATTTGTATAAATATAAATATACAAAATACACATAAAATATCGTAAATTTGTATAAAACTATATAGAAAAATACAAAGAAGTAATTAAATTTGTATGAAAATATATATACAAAATACAGCTAAAATAAGCTAACTTGGAATTGAAATGTACATACAAAATACATAAAATAATGTAAATCTGTATCAAAATATTTATACAAATACATATAATAACGTAGATTTGTTTAAAAATATATAAACAAAATACACATTAAGTAATGTAAATACGTATAAAAAATATGTTCAAAATACACATATAATTATGTAATTCGTATCAAAATAAATAAACAAAATAGCAATAAAATAATGTAAATTTGTATGAGAAAACATATACAAATAAAGCAGATTTCTATAAAAAATATATGTACAAAAATGCACATAAAATAAAGTAAATTTGCATAAAAAATATATATACAAAACACACACTAAATAATGTAAATGCGTACATAAAATAACCTAAATTTGTATAAAACTATATACAAAAATACACAAAAATAATTTAAATTTGTTTGAAAAGAAATATACAAAATAATCATAAAATTAGGTAAATTTGTATTGAAATACATATACAAAATACACATCAAATAATGTAAATTTGAATGAAAATATTTAAACAAATACACTTAAAATAACGTAAATTTGTATAAAATATATATGCAAGATACACATTAAATAATGTAAATGTGTATACACAAATTTAATTACTTTTGTGTATTTTTGTATATAGTTTTATATAAATTTACGTTATTTTATTTGTATTTTGTATATTTGTATATATACAATACACATTCTTTTATTAGTATTTTGTTTATTTATTTTGATACAAGTTTACATTATTTTATGTGTATTTTGTATACCTTTTTTTATACGTATTTACTTCATTTTATGTGTATTTTGTATATTTATTTTCATAGAAATCTACGTTATTTTATGTGTATTCGTATATATATTTTGAAAAAAATTTACATGGTTTTATATGTATTTTGCATATCTATTTCAATACAAATTTACCTTATTGTGTATTTTAATACAAATTCAAATATTTTATGTGTGTCTTGGTATAAATATTTTTATAAAAAATGCGTTATTTTATGGTTTTTTTGCATCTTAATTTTCATACAAATTTACATTATTTTATTAATATTCTGTGTATTTATTTTGATACGATTTTATATTATTCTATTTGTGTTTTGTATATATTTTTTTATACATATTTACATTATTTAATGTGTATATATATATATATATATATATATATATATATATATATATATATATATATTCAAATTTATATTATTTATGTGTATTTTGTAAATGTATTTCATAAAAATTTAAAATTATTTTATGTGTATTTTGTGTATATTTATAGTTTTATACAAATTTAGGTGATTTTATGTGTATTTGTATATCTATTTTCAAACAAATTTACATTCTTTTTTGATATTTTGTTTATTTATTTTGACGCGAATTTACATTATTTAATGTATATATATATATATATATATATATATATATATATATATATATATATATATATATATATATATATATATATATATATATATATATATATATATATTTATATAAGAAATATTATTTGATGAATTTTGCATCTTTATTTTCATACAACTTTACATTATTTTATTAATATTCGGTGTATTTATTTTGATACGATTTCACATTATTCTATTTGTTTTTTGTATATATTTTTTATACATAATTACATTATTTAATGTTAATCTTGCATATATATTTCATACAAATTTATGATCTATGATTTATGTTAATACAAATACACAATCTTTTCATGATATTTTGTTTAGTTATTTTGAAAAGAATTTACCTAGATCTGTTTTTTTTATTTATATTTTTATACGTATTTACATAATTTCATGTGTATTTTGTATATATATTTTATAGAAATCTACGTTATTTTATGTGTATTCGTATATATTTTGAAACAAATTTACTTTGTTTTATACGTATTTTTGAATATATCTTTCAATACATATTTACCTTACTGTATATGCATTTTGTATATTTATTTCAATATAAATTTAAATATTTTATGTGTATTTTGGTATATATATTTTTATAAAAAATGCGCTAATTTATGGGAATTTTGCATCTTTCTTTTCATAAAAATTTACATTATTTTATTGATTTTCTGTGTATTTATATTGATAGGAGTTTACATTATTCTATTTCTTTTTTGTATATATTTTTTTATACACATTTACATTATTTAATGTGTATCTTGCATATATATTTTATACACATTTACGTTATTTTAAGTGTATTTGTTTATATATTTTCATTCAAATTTACATTATTTGATGTGTATTTTGTATATGTATTTCAATACAAATTTACCTAGTTTTATGTGTATTTTGTATATTTCTTTTCATACAAATTTTAAATATTTTTGTTTATTTTTGTATATAGTTTTATACAAATTAAGGTTATTTTATGTACGCATTTACATTATTTAATGTGTGTTTTGTATATATATTTTTATGCAAATTTACTTTATTTTATGTGCATTTTTGTAGTTATTTTTTTTTTAGAAATTTGCGTTATTTTATGTGTATTTGTATATGTTTTCTCATACAAATTTACATTATTTTATTGCTATTTTGTTTATTTATTTTGATACGAATGAAAATAGATATACAAAATATACATAAAATAAACTAAATTTGTATTGAAATATATATACAAAATACATAAAATAATGTAAATTTGTATAAAACTATTTTAACAGATGCGCATAAAATAACGTAAATTGTACAAATATATTTAAAAAATACACATTAAATAATGCAGATATGTATAAAAAAATATATACAAAACATAAATAGAATAATATAAAATCGTATCAAAATAAATACACAGAATATTAATAAAATAATGTAAATTTGTATGAAAATTAAGATGCAAAATACCCATAAAATAACGTAAATTTATATAAAACTATATGCAAAAATACACAAAAGTAATTAAATTTCTGTGAAAATAGATATACAAAATACATGTGTATTTTGCATCTTTATTTTCATACAAATTTACATTATTTTATTAATATTCGGTGTATATATTTTATACCTATTTACATTATTTAATGTGTATTTTGTTTATATATTTTTATACAAATTTACGTTATTATATGTGTATTTGAATATATATTTTGATACAAATTTGCATTATTTTATGTATTTTCTATATTTATTTCAATTCTAATTTAATTTATTTTATATGTCTTTTGTATATCTATTTTCATACAAATTAAATTATTTTTGTTTATTTTTGTATATAGTTTTATACAATTTTACGTTATTTTATGTGTATTTTGTATATTTATATTTATACAAGTACACATTCTTTTATTGGCATTTTGTTTATTTATTTTGATACGTATTTACATTATCTTATGTGTATTTTGTATACATTTTCTTATACGTATTTACTTCATTTTATGTGTATTTTGTATATATATTTTTATAGAAATCTACGTTATTTTATGTGTATTCGTATATATATTTTGAAAGAAATTTACATTGTTTTATATGTATTTTGCATATTTGTATAAATATAACTATACAAAATGCACATAAAATAAGGTAAATTTATATAAAACAATATTCAAAGATACACAGAAGTAATTAAATTTGTATGAAAATAGATATACAAAATACACACAAAGTAAGCTTAATTTGAATTGAAATATACGTACAAAATACATAAAATAAAGTAAATTTGTATCAAAATATTTTACAAATACACATATAATTACGTAAATTTTATATAAAAATAAATAAACAAAATACACATTAAATAATGTAATTACGTATAAAAAAATATATACAAAATACACATATAATCATATAATTCGTATCAAAATAAATGAACAAAATACCAATAAAATAATAAATTTGTATTTGTATTTGTAAATTTGTATTGAAATATATACAAAAATACATAAAAATAATTTGAGTTTGTATGAAAATAGATATTCAAAATACACATAAAACTAGGTAAATTTCTTTTGAAATATATATACAAAATACCCATAAAATATTGTAAATTTGTGTCAAAATATATAAACAAATACACATAAAATAACTTAAAATAACGTAAATATGTATCAAATATATATACAAAAAACACATTAAATAATGTAAATATGTATAAAATAAATATATACAAAACACAAATAAAATAATGTAAAATCGTATCAAAATAAATACAGAAAATATTAATAAAATAATGTAAATTTGTATGAAAATTAAGATGCAAAATACCCATAAAATAACGCATTTTTTAGAAAAATATATATACGAAAAAATATAAAATATTTGATTTTTTATTAAAATAAATAGATATACAAAATACACATAAAATAAGCTAAATTTGAATTGAAATATATATACAAAATACATAAAATAATGTAAATTTGTATCAAAATACTTATACACTTATACAAATACACATATAATAACGTAAATTTGTATAAAAATATATAAACAAAATACACATTAAATAATGTAAATACGTATAAAAAATGTACAAAATACAGAAATAATCATGTAATTCGTATCAAAATAAATAGACAAAATACCAATAAAATAATGTAAATTTCTTTGAGAAAACATATACAAAATACACATAATTAAAGCAAATATCAATATATATATATATATATATATATATATATATATATATATATATATATATATATATATATATATATATATATATATATATATATATATATATATATATATATATATATATATATATATATATATATATATATATATATTTATATATATATATATATATATAAAATTTTTTTTATATATATATATATATATATATATATATATATATATATATATATATATATATATATATATATATATATATATATATATATATATATTCTATCCAAATTTACGTTATTTTATATGTATTTGTTTATATTTTTTCATACAAATTTACATTATCTTATGTGAGTTTTGTATATGTATTTCAATACAAATTTGCCTAACTTTATGTGCATTTTGCATATCTATTTTCAAACAAATTTAAATTATTTTGTTTATTTTGTATATTTTTATACAAATTTTAGTTATTTTATTTGTTTTTTGTATATATTTTCCTACATATATACATTCTTTTATTGGAATTTTGTGTATTTAACCTTTTACGAATTTACATTATTTTATGTGTATTTTGTATATATATTTTTCTACATATTTAAATTATTTGATGTGTATTTTATATACATTTTCATAAAAATTTACGTTATTTTATTGTGTGTATTCGTATATATTTTGAAACAAATTTTATACAAATTCATGTTATTTTATGTGTATTTGCATATATATTTTCATACAAATTTATATTATTTCATGTGTATTCTTACATATATTTCATTACAAATTTACCTTATTTTATGTTTATTTTGTATATTTATTTCATTCAATTCTAAATTATTTAATGTGTATATTTGCATTTGTATTTAGGTTATTTTATGTGTGTTTTCTATATATATTTTCATCCAAAATTACATTATTTTATTGTTATTTTCTTAATTTAACTCGATACGAATTTAGATTATTTCATAGGTATTTTTTATACATATTTTTGTACTCATTTACATTATCTAATGTGTGTTTTGTATATATTTTTTTATGCAAACTAATTTTATGTGCATTTTTGTACATATATTTTTATAGGAACTTAAAACGTTATTTTATGTGTATTTTGTATATGTTTTCTCATACAAATTTACATTATTTAATTAGTTTTTTGTTTATTTATTTTGATACGAATGACTTGATTATTTGTGTATTTTGTAAATATTTTTTTATACGTATTTACATTACTTAATGTGTATTTTGTTTATATATTTTTTTTACAAATTTACGATATTATAAGTGTATTTGTTAAAAATATTTTGAAACGAATTTACTTTATTTTATGTATTTTGTATATATATTTCAATTCAAATTTAGCTTATTTTGTGTGTATTTTGTATATCTATTTTCATACAAATTTAAATACTTCTGTGTATTTTTGTATATAGCTATATCCAAATTTACGTTATTTTATGTGCATTTTGTATATTTATATTTATACAAATACACATTCTCTTATTGGTATTTTGTTTATTTATATTTATACGAATTTACATTATTTTATGTGTATTTTGTATACATTTTTGATTCGTATTTACTTAATTTTATTTGTATTTTGTATATATATATTTACATGTATATACATGTATTTAAATGCAAATTTAACTAATTATATATGTATTATGTATATCTATTTTCATACAAATCGAAATTAATTTTGTGTATTTTAGTATATATTTTTATTCAAATTTTCGTAATTTTATGTGTATTTTGTATATTTATTTTCCTACAAATATACGTTCTTTTATCGGAATTTTGTTTATTTATTTTGATACGAATTTTCATTATTTTAGGTGTATTTGATATATATATTTTTATACTTATTTACATAATTTTACATGTATTTTGAATATATATTTTCATAGAAATTTACTCTATATGTATATACAAAAAAACACATAAATAATTTAAATTTGTATGAAAATAAATATACAAAATACACATAAAATTAGGTAAATTTGTAATAAAATACATATACAAAATACACTTAAATAATGTAAATTTGAATGAAATTATATAAAGAAATACACTTCAAATAACGTTAATTTGTATAAAATATATATAAAAAATACACATTAAATAATGAAAATATGTATAAAAAAATATATACAAAACACAAATAGTATAATATAAAATCGTATCAAAATATATACACAGAATATTAATAAAATAATGTACATTTGTATGAAAACTAAGATGCAAAATACCTATAAAATAACGCATTTTTTATAAAATTATATATACCAAAATACACATAAAATATTTGAATTTGTATTAAAATAAATATACAAAATGCACATACAATAAGGTAAATTTGTATTGAAATAGATATGCAAAATACATATAAAACAATGTAAATTTGTTTCAAAATATATATACGAATACACATAAAATAACGTAGATTTCTATAAATATATAAATACAAAATACAAATAAAATTAAGTAAATATGAATCAAAAATGTATACAAAATACACATAAAATAAGGTAAATTCGTATAAATATAAATAAACAAAATACCAATAAGAGAATGTGTATTTGTATAAATATAAATATACAAAATGCATATAAAATAACGTAAATTTGTATAAAAGTATATACAAAAATACACAGAAGTATATAAATTTGTATGAAAATAGATATACAAAATACACACAAAATAAGCTAAATTTGAATTGAAATATATATACAAAATACATAAAATAAAGTAAATTCGTTTCAAAATATTTTTAACAAATATACATATAATAACGTAAATTTGTAAAAAAATATATAAACAAAATACTCATTAAGTAATGTAAATACGTATAAAAAAATATTTAAAAAATACACAAATAAGCAAGTCATTCGTATCAAAATAAATAAACAAAAAACTAATTAAATAATGTAAATTTGTATTAGAAAACATATACAAAATACACATAAAATAACGTTTTAAGTTTCTCTAAAAATATATGTACAAAAATGCACATAAAAATTTACATTATTTTATATGTATTTTGTATATGTATTTAAAGACAAATTTAACTAATTATATGTGTATTTTGTATATCTATTTTCAAACAAATTGAAATTATTTTTGTTTTGTTTTTGTATAAATTTTTATACAAATTTTCGTTATTTTATGTATATTTTGCATATTTATTTTCCTACAATTATACGTTCTTTCATCGGAATTTTGTTTATTTATTTTGATACGAATTTACTTTATTTTAGGTGTATTTGGTATATATATTTTTTACTATTTACATAAGTTTATGTGTATTTTGTATGTATATTTTCATAGAAATTTACTCTATTTTATGTGTATTCGTATATATATTTTGATACAAATTTACATTATTGATGTGTATTTTACATATATATTTCAATATAAATTTACTTTATTGTATATTTATTTCAATATAAATTTAATTATTTCATGTGTATTTTTGTATATATATTTTTATGCAAATATGCGTTATTATATAGGTATTTTGCATCTTTATTTTCATACAAATTTACATTATTTAATTGATATTCTCTTTATTTATTTTGATACGATTTAACATTATTCTATGTGTATTTTGTATATATATTTTTATACATATTTACATTATATAATGTATATTTTGTATATATATTTTATTCAAATTTACGTTATTTTATGTGTATTTGTTTATATATTTTCATACAAATTTACGTAGTTTTATACAAATTTACGTTATTTTATGTGTATTTTTTATATGTATTTTCATACAAATACACATTCTTTTATTGATATTTTATTTATTTATTTTGACACGAATTTACATTATTTAATGTCTATTTTGTATATATATTTTTATACGTATTTACAGCATCTCAAGTATATATATATATATATATATATATATATATATATATATATATATATATATATATATATATATATATATATATATATATATATATATATATATATATATATATATATCTATATATCTATAGAAATGTACGTTATTTTATGTGTATTCGTATATATATTTTGAAACAAATTTACATTGTCTTATGTGTATTTTGCATATTTAAAGAAAATAATTACCTTATTGTATGTGCATTTTGTATATTACTTTTAATACAAATTTAATTATTGAATGAGTATTTTTGTATATATTTTATAAAATATGCTTAATTTTATGGGTATTTTGCACCTTTATTTTCATACAAATTTACGTTATTTTATTGATATTCTGTGTATTTATTTTGATACGATTTTACATTATTCTATGTGTATTTTTTATATATATTTTATACAAATGTACTTTATTTTATGTGTATTTGTTTTAATTTCTTAAAAATTTACATTATTTTATGTGTATTTTGTACATGTATTTAAAGACAAATTGAACTAATTATATGTGTATTTTGAATATCTATTTTCATACAAATTGAAATTATTTTTGTTTATTTTTGTATATATTTTCATACAAATTCTCGTTATTTTTGTGTATTTTGTATATTTATTTTTCTACAAATATACGTTCTTTTATCTGAATTTTGTTTATTGAGTTTGATACGAGTTTACCTTATTTTGTATATCTATTTTCATACAAATTTAATTGGTTCTGTGTATTTTTGTATATAGTTTTATATAAATTTACGTTATTTTATGTGTATTTTGTATATTAATATTTATACAAATACACATTCTTTTATTGGTATTTTGTTTATTTTTTTATACGAATTTACATTATTTTATGTGTATTTTGTATACATTTTTTATACGTATTTACTTCATTTTATGTGTATTTTGTATATATATCTTTATAGAAATCTACGTTATTTTATGTGTATTCGTATACATATTTTAAAACAAATTTACATTGTTTTATATGTATTTTGCATATCTATTTCAATACAAATTTACCTTATTGTATGTGTTTTTTATATATTTATTTTAATACAAATTTAATTTTTTGATGTGTATTTTAGTATACATATTTTTATAAATAAAAAAAATACGTTATTTTATGGGTATTTTGCCTCTTTATTTTCATACAAATTTACATTATTTTATTAATATTCTGTGTATTTATTTTGATACGATTTTACATTATTCTATTTGTGTTTTGTATATATTTTTTTATACAAATTTACGATATTTTAAGTGTATTTGTTTATGTATTTTCATTCAAATTCACATTATTTTATGTGTATTTTGTATATGTATTTCAATACAAATTTACCTAATTTTATGTGTATTTTGTATATTTATTTTCATACAAATTTAAAATATTTTTGTGTATTTTTGTATATAGTTTGATGCAAATTTAGGTTATTTTATGTGTATTTTGTATATCTATTTTCATACAAATACACTTTCTTTTATTGATATTTTGTTTATTTATTTTGACGCGAATTTACATTATTTAATGTGTATTTTGTATATATATTTTTATACGTATTTACATCATCTCATGTGTATTTTGTATATATATTACTATAGAAATCAACGTTATTTTATGTGTATTCGTATATATTTTCTGAAACAAATTTACACTGTTTTATGTGTATTTTGCGTATTTTTTCAATACAAATTAACCTTATTGTATATGCATTTTGTATATTAGTTTTAATACAAATTTAATTATTCTATCTGTATTTTTGTATATGTATTTTTTTTTAAAAATATGCTCTATTTTATTGGTATTTTGCATGTTTATTTTCATACAAATTTAAATTATTTTATTGATATTCTGTGTACTTATTTTGATACGATTTTACATTATTCTATGTGTATTTAGTATATATATTTTATACAAATGTACGTTATTTTATGTGTATTTGTTTTCATTTCATACAAATTTACATAATTTTACGTGTATTTTGTACATGTATTTAAATACAAATTTAACTAATTATATGTGTATTTTGTATATCTATTTTCATACAAATTGATATTATTATTATTATTTTTTTTATACAAATTTTCGTTATTTTATGTGTATTTTCGGTATTTATTTTCCTACAAATATACGTTTTTATCGGAATTTTATTTATTTATTTTGATACAAATTTTGATACAAATACATATTAAATAACATGAATTTGTATAAAATTTGTATCAAAATATATACTTATACACACAAAAAAATAACGTATTTTTTTATGAAAATGTATATACAAAATACACATAAAATAATTTAAATACGTAGAAAAATATATATACAAAAAACACATAAAATAGCGTAAATTTGTATGAAAATATATAAACAAATACACATAAAATAATGTAAATTTGGATAAAATATATATACAAAATGAACATTAAATATTGTAAATATGTATATAAAAATATATACAAAATACACATAGAATAATGTTAAATCGTATCAAAATAAATAAAGAGAATATCAATAAAATAATGTAAATTTGTATGAAAATAAAGATGCAAAATATCCATATAATAACGCATATTTGCATAAAAATATATATACAAAAATACATATAAAATAATTAAATTTGTATTAAAATAAATATACAAAATGCACATACAATAAAGTAAATTTGTATTGAAATAGATATGCAAAATACACATCAATAATGTAAATTTGTATCAAAATATATATACGAATACTCATAAAATAGAGTAAATTTCTATGAAAATATACATACAAAATAGATATACAAAATACACATATAACTAGTTAAATTTGTATTTAAATACATGTACAAAAAACACATAAAATAATGTAGATTTGTATGAAATGAAAACAAATACATTTTATATAAAATATATATAAAAAATAAACAAACAATAATGTACAATCATATCAATATAAATACTAAGAATATCAAAAAAATAATGTAAATTTGTATGAAAATAAAGATGCAAAATACCCATAAAATAAAGCAGATTTTTATAAAATACATACATGTAGATTAATCAAATTTGTATTAAAATAATATACAAAATGCACATACAATAAGGTAAATTTGTATTGAAAAAATATACAAAATACACATAAAACAATGTAAATTTGTTTTGTACATATTTTTTTATACGTATTTACATTATTTAATGTGTATTTTGTTTATATATTTTCATACAAATTTACGTTATTATATGTGTATTTGTATAAATATTTTGATACAAATTTACTTTATTTCATGTATTTTGTATATATATTTCAATTCAAATTTAGCTTATTTTGTGTGTATTTTGTATATATTTTCATACAAATTTAATTACTTCTGTGTATTTTTGTATATAGTTTTATATAAATTTACGTTATTTTATGTGTATTTTGTATATTTATATTTATACAAATACACATTCTTTTATTGGTATTTTGTTTATTTATTTTGATACGAATTTACATTATTTTATGTGTATTTTGTATACATTTTTTTATACGTATTTACTTCATTTTATATGTATTTTGTATATATATTTTTATAGAAATCTACGTTATTTTATGTGTATTCGTATATATATTTTGAAACAAATTTACATTGTTTTATATGTATTTTGCATATCTATTTCAATACAAATTTACCTTATTGTATGTGTTTTTTGTATATTTATTTTAATACAAATTTAATTTTTTGATGTGTATTTTGGTATATATATTTTTATAAATAAAAAAATGCGTTATTTTATGGGTATTTTGCTTCTTTATTTTCATACAAATTTACATTATTTTATTAATATTCTGTGTATTTATTTTGATACGATTTTACATTATTCTATTTGTGTTTTGTACATATTTTTTTATACAAATTTACGTTATTTTAAGTGTATTTGTTTATGTATTTTCATTCAAATTTACATTATTTTATGTGTATTTTGTGTATGTATTTCAATACATATTTACCAAATTTTATGTGTATTTTGTATATTTATTTCCATACAAATTTAAAATATTTTTGTGTATTTTTGTATATAGTTTGATAAAAATTTAGGTTATTTTATGTGTATTTTGTATATCTATTTTCATACAAATACACATTCTTTTATTGATATTTTGTTTAATTTTTTTGACGCGAATGTACATTATTTAATATGTATTTTGTATATATATTTTTATACGTATTTACATCATTTCATGTGTATTTTGTATAGTTTTCAAACAAATTTATATTATTTAATGAGTATTTTGTATATATATATTTATACAAATACACATTCTTTTATTGGTATTTTGTTTATTTATTTTGATACTAGTTTACATTATTTTATCTGTATTTTGTATCCATTTTTTATACGTATTTACTTAATTTTATGTGTATTTTGTATATATATTTTTATAGAAATCTACCTTATTTCATGTGTATTCGTATATATATTTTGAAACAAATTTACATTGTTTATATGTATTTTGCATATCTATTTTTGTGTATTCTGTATTTATTTTTGTTATACATACAATAATGTAAAATCGTATCAAAATCAGTACTCAGAATATCATTAAAATAATTTAAATTTGTATGAAAATAAAGATGCAAAATACCCATAAAATAAAGCATATTTTTTTTAAAAATACATATACAAAAATACACATAGAATAATTAAATTTGTATTAAAATTAATATACAAAATGCACATATAATAAGGTAAGTTTGTATTGAAAAAAAAAAACGCAAAATACACAGAAAACAGTGTAAATTTGTTTCAAAATATATATACGAATACACATAAAATAACGTTGATTTCTATAGGAATATATATACAAAATACACATGAAATTATGTAAATACGTATAAAAATATCTATACAAAATACACATTAAATACTGTAAATTCGCGTCAAAATAAATAAACAAAATATCAATAAAAGAATGTGTATTTGTATGAAAATAGATATACAAAATACATATAAAATAACCTAAATTTGTATCAAACTATATACAAAAATACACAAAAATATTTTAAATTTGTATGAAAATAAATATACAAAATACACATAAAATTAGGTAAATTTATATTGAAATATATATAAAAAATACACATAAAATTATGTAAATTTGAATGAAAAGACATAAACAAATACACTTAAAATAACGTAAATTTGTATAAAAAAATATATACAAAACACAAATAGAATAATGTAAAATCGTATCAAAATAAATACACAGAATAATAATAAAATAATGTAAATTTGTATGAAAATAAAGAGGCAAAATACCCATAAAATAACGCATTTTTTTTTATTTATAAAAATATATATACCAAAATACACTTAAAAAAATTAAATTTGAATTAGAATAAATATAAAAAAAACACATACAATAAGGTAAATTTGTATTGAAATAGATATGCAAAATACATATAAAACAATGTAAATTTGTTTCAAAATATATATACGAATACACATAAAATAAGGTAGATTTCTATAAAAATATATATACAAAATACACATAAAATGAAGTAAATACGTATAAAAAAATGTATACAAAATACATAAAATAATGAAAATTCGTATCAAAATAAATATACAAAATACCAATAAAAGAATGTGTATTTGAATAAATATAAATATACAAATACACATAAAATAACGTAAATTTATATAAAACTATATACAAATACACAGAAGTATTTTAATTTGTATGAAAATAGATATACAAAATAAGGTAAATTCGTTTCAAATTCAATAAACAAAATTCAGATAAAAGAACGTATATTTGTAGAAAAAATAAATATAAAAAATGCACATAAAATAACGAAAATTTGTATGAAAATATATAAAAAAATAAACTAAAATAATTTCAGTTTGTATGAAAATAAATATACAAAATACACATGTATTTTGTATATGTATTTTCACAGAAATTTAATTACTTTTGTGTATTTTTGCATATAGTTTTATATAAATTTACGTTATTTTATTTGTATTTTGTATATTTATATTTATACAATACACATTCTTTTATTAGTATTTTGTTTATTTATTTTGATACGAGTTTACATTATTTTATGTGTATTTTGTATACATTTTTTTATACGTATTTACTTCATTTTATGTGTATTTTGTATATTTATTTTCATAGAAATCTACGCTATTTTATGTGTATTCGTATATATATTTTGAAAAAAAATTACATGGTTTTATATGTATTTTGCATATCTATTTCAATACAAATTTACCTTATTGTATGTGCATTTTGTATATTTATTTTAATACAAATTCAAATATTTTATGTGTCTTGGTATAAATATTTTTATAAAAAATGCGTTATTTTATGGGTATTTTGCATCTTAATTTTCATAGAAATTTACATTATTTTATTAATATTCTGTGTATTTATTTTGATACGATTTTATATTATTCTATTTGTGTTTTGTATATATTTTTATATACATATTTACATTATTTAATGTGTATATTTTAAATATATTTTATACAAATTTACGTTATTTTAAGTGTATTTGTTTATATATTTTCATTCAAATTTACATTATTTTATGTGTATTTTGTAAATGTATCTCCATACAAATTTACCTAATTTTATGTGTATTTTGTATATTTATTTTAATACAAATTAAAATTATTCTTGTGTATTTTTGTATATAGTTTTATACAAATTTAGGTGATTTTATGTGTATATTGTATATCTATTTTCATACAAATACACATTCTTTTATTGATATTTTTTGATATTTAATTTTACATTATTTAATGTGTATTTTATATATATATTTTTATACGTGTTTACGTCATTTGATGTGTATTTTGTATATATATTTCTATAGAAATCAACGTTGATTTATGAGTATTCGTATATAGATTTTGAAATAAATTTACACTGTTTTATGTGTATTTTGCTTATTTTTTCAATACAAATTTACCTTATTGTATATGCATTTTGTATATTAATTTTAATACAAATTTAATTATGCTATGTGTATTTTTGTATATGTATTTTTATAAAAATATGCTTTATTTTATGGGTATTTTGCATTTTTATTTTCATACAAATTTACATTATTTTATTTATATTCAGTTTATTTTTTTTAAACAATTTTACATTATTCTATGTGTATTTTGTATATCTATTTTTATACGTATTTACTTAATTTTATGTGTATTTTGTATATATATTTTTATAGAAATCTACGTTATTTTATGTGTATTCGTATATATATTTTGAAACAAATTTACATTGTTTTATATGTATTTTTGCATATCTCTTTCAATACAAGTTTACCTTATTGTATGTGCATTTTGTATATTTATTTCAATACAAATTTAAATATTTTATGTGTATTTTGGTATATATATTTTTATAAGAAATGCGCTATTTGAAGGGAATTTTGCATCATTATTTTCATACAAATTTACATTATTTTATTAATATTCGGTGTATTTATTTTGATACGATTTCACATTATTCTTTTTGTTTTTTGTATATATTTTTTTTATACATATTTACATTATTTAGTGTGTATCTTGCATATATATTTCATACAAATTTATTATCTATTATTTATTTTCATACAAATACACATTCTTTTCATGATATTTTGTTTATTTATTTTGACACGAATTTACCTAGATATGTATTTTGTATATATATTTTTATACGTATTTACATAATTTCATGTGTATTTTGTATATATATTTCTATAGAAATCCACGTTATTTTATGTGTATTCGTATATATATTTTGAAACAAATTTACTTTGTTTTATATGTATTTTTGAATATCTCTTTCAATGCATATTTACCTTACTGTATATGCATTTTGTATATTTATTTCAATACAAATTTAAAAATTTTATGTGTATTTTGGTATATATATTTTTATAAAAAATGCGCTATTTTATGGGAATTTTGCATCTTTCTTTTCATCCAAATTTACATTATTTTATTGATATTCTGTGTATTTATATTGATAGGATTTTACATTATTCTATTTCTTTTTATTATATATTTTTTTATACACATTTACATTATTTAATGTGTATCTTGCATATATATTTTATACAAATTTACGTTATTTTAAGTGTATTTGTTTATATATTTTCATTCAAATTTACTTTATTCTATGTGTATTTTGTATATGTATTTCAATACAAATTTACCTAATTTTATGTGTATTTTGTATATTTCTTTTCATACAAATTTTAAATATTTTTGTGTATTTTTGTATATAGTTTTATACAAATTTAGGTTATTTTATGTACGCATTTACATTATTTAATGTGTGTTTTGTATATATATTTTTATGCAAATTTACTTTATTTTATGTGCATTTTTGTACATATATTTTTTTAGAAATTTGCGTTATTTTATGTGTATTTGTATATGTTTTCTCATACAAATTTACATTATTTTATTGCTATTTTGTTTATTTATTTTGATACGAATGAAAATAGATATACAAAATATACATAAAATAAACTAAATTTGTATTGAAATATATATACAAAATACATAAAATAATGTAAATTTGTATCAAAATATTTTAACAGATGCGCATAAAATAACGTAAATTTGTTTTAAAATATACAAAATACACATTAAATAATGTAAATATGTATAAAAAAATATATACAAAACACAATTAGAATAATGTAAAATCGTATCAAAATAAATACACAGAATATTAATAAAACAATTTAAATTTGTATGAAAATAAAGATGCAAAATACCCATTCAATAACGCATTTTTTAATAAAAATATATATACCAAAATACACATGAAAAAATTAATTTGTATTAAAATAAATATACAAAATACACATACAATAAGGTAAATCTGTTTTGAAATAGATATGCAAAATACATATAAAACCATGTAAATTTTTTTCAAAATATATATACGAATACACATAAAATAACGTAGATTTGTATAAAAATATATATACAAAATGCACATAAAATGAAGTAAATACGTATAAGAAAATGTATACAAAATACACATTAAATAATGTAAACTCGTATCAAAATAAATAAACAAAATACCAATAAAAGAATGTGTATTTCTATAAATATAAAGATACAAAATACACATAAAATAACGTAAATTTGTATAAAACTATATACAAAAATACACAGAAGTAATTAAATTCGTATGAAAATAGATATACAAAATACAGATAAAATAAGCTAAATTTGAATTGAAATGTATATACAAAATACTTAAAATAATGTAGATTTGTATCAAAATATTTATAAAAATACCCATGAAATAACGCATTTTTTTTATTTATAAAAATATATATACCAAAATACACATCAAAAAATAAAATTTGTATTAAAATAAATATAGAAAAAACACATACAATAAGGTAAATTTGTATTGAAATAGATATGCAAAATACATATAAAACAATGTAAATTTGTTTCAAAATATATATACGAATACACATAAAATAACGTAGATTTCTAAAAAATATATATATACAAAATACACATAAAATGAAGTAAATATGTATAAAAAAATGTATACAAAACACACATAAAATAATGTAAATTCGTATCAAAATAAATAAACAAAATACCAATAAAAGAATGTGTATTTGTATAAATATAAATATACAAAATACACATAAAATAACGTAAGTTTAAATAAAACTATATACAAAAATACACAGTAGTAATTAAATTCGTATGAAAATAGATATACAAAATACAGATAAAATAAGCTAAATTTGAATTGAAATGTATATACAAAATACATAAAATAATGTAGATTTGTATCAAAATATTTATAAAAATACATATAATAACGTAAATTTTGATACGATTTTACATTATTCTATTTGTGTTTTGTATATATTTTTTTATACATATTTACATTATTTAATGTGTATTTTGTATATATATTTCATACAAATTTACGTTATTATATGTTTATTTGTTTATATATTTTCTTTCAAATTTACATTACTTTATGTGTATTTTGTATATGTATTTCAATACAAATTAACATAATTTTATGTGTATTTTGTATATTTCTTTTCATACAAATTTAAATTATTTTTGTGTATTTTTGTATATAGTTTTATACAAATTCAGGTTATTTTATGTACGCATTTACATTATTTAATGTGTGTTTTGTATATATATTTTTATCCATAGTTACTTTATTGAACGTTCATTTTTGGACATATATTTTTATAGAAATTAGCGTTATTTTATATGTATTTGTATATGTTTTCTCATACAAATTTACATTATTTTATTGATATTTTGTTTATTTAGTTTGATACGAATTAAATGATTATATGTGTATTTTGTACAAATTTTTTGTACGTATTTACATTAC
Organism: Eriocheir sinensis; assembly: GCF_024679095.1. Lineage (NCBI taxonomy): Eukaryota > Metazoa > Arthropoda > Malacostraca > Decapoda > Varunidae > Eriocheir > Eriocheir sinensis. The sequence goes on along the minus strand of NW_026111510.1, from coordinate 294,892 downwards.
TTAATGTGTATTTTGTTTATATATTTTTAAACAAATTTACGTTATTATATGTATTTTTATAAATATTTTGATACAAATTTACATTATTTTATGTATTTTGTATATACATTTCAATTCAAATTTAGCTTATTTTATCTGTATTTTGTATATCTATTTTCATACGAATTTAATTACTCCTGTGTATTTTTGTATATAGTTTTATATAAATTTACGTTATTTTATGTGTATTTTGTATATTTATATTTATACAAATACACATTCTTTTATTGGTATTTTGTTTATTTATTTTGATACGAATTTACATTATTTTATGTGTATTTTGTATACATTTTTTATACGTATTTACTTCATTTTATGTGTATTTTGTATATATATTTTTATAGAAATCTACGTTATTTTATGTGTATTCGTATATATATTTTGAAACAAATTTACATTGTTTTATATGTATTTTGCATATCTATTTCTATACAAATTTACCTTATTGTATGTGTTTTTTGTATATTTATTTTGATACAAATAAAAAAAATTTATGTGTATTTTGGTATATATATTTTTATAAATAAAAAAATGCGTTATTTTATGGGTATTTTGCTTCTTTATTTTCATACAAATTTACATTATTTTATTAATATTCTGTGTATTTATTTTGATACGATTTTACATTATTCTATTTGTGTTTTGTACATATTTTTTATACAAATTTACGTTATTTTAAGTGTATTTGTTTATGTATTTTCATTCAAATTTACATTATTTTATGTGTATTTTGTGTATGTATTTCAATACATATTTACCTAATTTCATGTGTATTTTGTATATTTATTTCCATACAAATTTAAAATATTTTTGTGTATTTTTGTATATAGTTTGATACAAATTTAGGTTATTTTAAGTGTATTTTGTATATCTATTTTCATACAAATACACATTCTTTTATTGATATTCTGTTTATTTATTTTAACGCGAATTAACATTACTTAATGTGTATTTTGTATAAATATTTTTATACGTATTTACATCATTTCATGTGTATTTTATATAGTTTTAAACAAATTTATATTATTTAATGTGTATTTTGTATATATATATTTATACAAATACACATTCTTTTATTGGTATTTTGTTTATTTATTTTGATACTAATTTACATTATTTTATATGTAATTTTTATACATTTTTTATACGTATTTACTTAATTTTATGTGTATTTTGTATATATATTTTTATAGAAATCTACCTTATTTCATGTGTATTCGTATATATATTTTGAAACAAATTTACATTGTTTATATGTATTTTGCATATCTATTTTTGTGTATTTTGTATCTATTTTTGTTATACATAGAATAATGTAAAATCGTATCAAAATAAGTACACAGAATATCAATAAAATAATTTAAATTTGTATGAAAATATAGATGCAAAATACCTATAAAATAAAGCATATTTTTTTTAAAAATACATATACAAAAATACACATAGAATAATTAAATTTGTATTAAAATTAATATACAAAATGCACATACAATAAGTTTGTATTGAAAAAAACGCAAAATAAACATAAAACAGTTTAAATTTGTTTAATAAAATATATAACAATACACATAAAATAACGTTTATTTATATAGTAATATTTATACAAAATACACAAGAGATGATTTAAAAAATTATAAAAATATATATACAAAATACACATTAAATACTGTAAATTCGCGTCAAAATAAATAAACAAAATATCAATAAAAAAATGTGTATTTGTATGAAAATAGATATACAAAATACACATAAAATAATGTAAATTCGTATCAAAATAAATATACAAAATACCAATAAAAGAATGTGTATTTGTATAAATATAAATATACAAAATACACATAAAATAACGTAAATTTATATAAAACTATATACAAAAATACACAGAAGTATTTTAATTTGTATGAAAATAGATATACAAAATGAGGTAAATTCGTTTCAAATTCAATAAACAAAATTCAGATAAAAGAACGTATATTTGTAGAAAAAATAAATATACAAAATACACATAAAATAACGAAAATTTGTATGAAAATATATAAAAAAATAAACAAAAATAATATCAATTTGTAGGAAAATAAATATACAAAATACACATGTATTTTGTATATCTATTTTCACACAAATTTAATTACTTTTGTGTATTTTTGCATATAGTTTTATATAAATTTACGTTATTTTATTTGTATTTTGTATATTTATATTTATACAATACTCATTCTTTTATTAGTATTTTGTTTATTTATTTTGATACGGGTTTACATTATTTTATGTGTATTTTGTATACCTTTTTTTATGCGTATTTACTTCATTTTATGTGTATTTTGTATATTTATTTTCATAGAAATCTGTTATTTTATGTGTATTCGTTTATATATTTTGAAAAAAATTTACATGGTTTTATATGTATTTTGCATATCTATTTCAATACAAATTTACCTTATTGTATGTGCATTTTGTATATTTATTTTAATACAAATTCAAATATTTTATGTGTGTCTTGGTATATATATATTTTTTTAAAAAATGCGTTATTTTATCGGTATTTTGCATCTTAATTTGCATACAAATTTACATTATTTTATTAATATTCTGTGTATTTATTTTGATACGATTTTATATTATTCTATTTGTATTTTGTATATTTTTTTTTATACATATTTACATTATTTAATGTGTATTTTTTATATATATTTTATACAAAGCTACGTTATTTTAGGTGTATTTGTTTATATATTTTCATTCAAATTTACATTATTTTATGTGTATTTTTTAAATGTATTTCAAGACAAATTTACCTAATTTTATGTGTGTTTTGTATATTTATTTTCATACAAATTAAAATTATTTTTGTGTATTTTTGTATATAGTTTTATACAAATTTAGGTGATTTTATGTGTATATTGTATATCTATTTTCATACAAATACACATTCTTTTATTGATATTTTGTTTATTTATTTTTTAACATTATTTAATGTGTATTTTATATATATATTTTTATACGTGTTTACATCATTTGATGTGTATTTTGAATATGTATTTCTATAGAAATCTACGTTGATTTATGAGTATTCGTATATAGATTTTGAAATAAATTTACACTGTTTTCTGTGTATTTTGCATATTTTTTCAATACAAATTTACCTTATTGTATATGCATTTTGTATATTAATTTTAAAACAAATTTAATTATGCTATGTCTATTTTTGTATATGTATTTTTATAAAAATATGCTTTATTTTATGGGTATTTTGCTTTTTTTTTCATACAAATTTACATTATTTTATTTATATTCTGTTTATTTTTTTAAAACAATTTTACATTATTCTATGTGTATTTTGTATATCTATTTTTATACGTATTTACTTAATTTTATGTGTATTTTGTATATATATTTTTATAGAAATCTACGTTATCTTATGTGTATTCATATATATATTTTGAAACAAATTTACATTGTTTTATATGTATTTTTGCATATCTCTTTCAATACAAGTTTGCCTTATTGTCTGTGCATTTTGTATATTTATTTCAATACAAATTTAAATATTTTATGTGTATTTTGGTATATATTTTTTTATAAGAAATGCGCTATTTGATGGGAATTTTGCATCTTTATTTTCTTACAAATTTACATTATTTTATTAATATTCGGTGTATTTATTTTGTTACGATTTCACATTATTCTATTTGTTTTTTGTATATTTTTGTATACATATTTACATTATTTAATGTGTATATTGCATATATAATTCATACAAATTTATTATCTATTATTTATTTTCATGCAAATACACATTCTTTTCATGATATTTTGTTTATTTATTTTGACACGAATTTACCTAGATATGTATTTTGTATATATATTTTATACGTATTTACATAATTTCATGTGTATTTTGTATATATATTTCTATAGAAATCTACGTTATTTTATGTGTATTCGTATATATATTTTGAAACAAATTTACTTTGTTTTATATGTATTTTTGAATATCTCTTTCAATACATATTTACCTTACTGTATATGCATTTTGTATATTTATTTCAATACAAATTTAAATATTTTATGAGTATTTTGGTATATATATTTTTATAAGAAATGCGCTATTTTATGGGAATTTTGCATCTTTCTTTTCATACAAATTTACATTATTTTATTGATATTCTGTGTATTTATATTGATAGGATTTTACATTATTCTATTTCTTTTTTGTATATATTTTTTTATACACATTTACATTATTTAATGTGTATCTTGCATATATATTTTATACAAATTTACGTTATTTTAAGTGTATTTGTTTATATATTTTCATTTAAATTTACATTATATTATGTGTATTTTGTATATGTATTTCAATACAAATTTACCTAATTTTATGTGTATTTTGTATATTTCTTTTCATACAAATTTTAAATATTTTTGTGTATTTTTGCATATAGTTTTATACAAATTTACATTATTTAATGTGTGTTTTGTATATATATTTTTATGCAAATTTACTTTATTTTATGTGCATTTTTGTACATATATTTTTTTAAATATTTGCGTCATTTTATGTGTATTTGTATATGTTTTCTCATACAAATTTCCATTATTTTATTGCTATTTTGTTTATTTATTTTGATACGAATGAAAATAGATATACAAAATATACATAAAATAAACTAAATTTGTATTGAAATATATATACAAAATACATAAAATAATGTAAATTTGTATCAAAATATTTTAACAGATGCGCATAAAATAACGTAAATTTGTTTTAAAATATACAAAATACACATTAAATAATGTAAATATGTATAAAAAAATATATACAAAACACAAATAGAATAATGTAAGGTCGTATCAAAATAAATACACAGAATATTAATAAAACAATGTAAATTTGTATGAAAATAAAGATGCAAAATACCCATTAAATAACGCATTTTTTTATAAAAATACACATTAAAAATTAATTTATATTAAAATAAATATACAAAATAAAGTAAATCTGTATTGAAATGGATATGCAAAATACATATAAATCAATGTAAATTTGTTTCAAAATATATATACGAATACACATAAAATAACGTAGATTTGTATAAAAATATATATACAAAATACATGTGCATTTTGTATATTAATTTTAACACAAATTTGATTAATCTATGTGTATTTTTGTATATGTATTTTTATAAAAATATGCTTTATTTTATGGGTATTTTGCATCTTTATTTTCATACAAATTTACATTATTTTATTGATATTCTGTGTATTTATTTTGATATGATTTTACATTATTTTATGTGTATTTTGTATATATATTTTATATATAATGTATTTGTTTTCATTTCATACAAATCTACATTATTTTATGTGTTTTTTGTACATGTATTTAAATACAAATTTAACTAGTTATATGTTTATTTTTTATATCTATTTTGTATGTATATTTTCATAAAAATTTACTCTATTTTATGAGTATTCGTATATATATTTTGATACAAATTTACATTATTAATGTGTATTTTGCATATCTATTTCAATACAAATTTACTTTATTGTACGTGCATTTTGTATATTTATTTTAATACAAATTTAATTATTTTATATGTATTTTGTATATATATTTTTATGCAAATATGCGTTATTATATGGATATTTTGCATCTTTATTTTCATACAAATTTACATTATTTTATTGATATACTCTTTATTTATTTTGATACGATTTAACATTATTCTATGTGTTTTTTGTATATATTTTTTTATATAAATATTTACATTATTTAATGTTCATTTTGTATTTATATTTTATCCAGATTTTCATTATTTTATGTGTATTTGTTTATATATTTTCATACATATTTACATTATTTTATGTGTTTTTTGTATAGATATTTTTCTACGTATTCAAATTATTTTATGTGTATTTTGTATATACATATTCATAAAAAAAATTACGTTATCTTATTGTGTGTATAAGTATATATTTTGATACAAATTTTATACAAATTCATGTTATTTAATGTGTATTTGTATATATATTTTCATACAAATTTATATTATTTTATGTGTATTTTTTCATATATTTCATTACAAATTTACCTTATTTTATGTTTATTTTGTATATTTATTTCATTCAATTTTAAATTATTTTATGTGTATATTTGTATTTGTATTTAAGTTATTTTTTGTGTTTTTTGTATATATATTTTCATCCAAAATTACATTATTTTATTGGTATTTCTTAATTTAATTCGATACGAATTTAGATTATTTCATAGGTATTTTGTATACATATTTTTATACTCATTTACATTATCTAATGTGTGTTTTGTATATATATTTTTATGCAAATTTATTTAAAGTTCAATTTTGTACATATATTTTTATAGAAATTTGCGTTATTTTATGTATATAGTTTTATATAAATTTACGCTATTTTATGTGCATTTTGTATATTTATATTTATACAAATACACATTCTTTTATTGGTATATTGTTTATTTACATTTATACGAATTTACATTATTTTATGTGTATTTTGTATACATTTTTTTATACGTATTTACTTAATTTTATGTGTATTTTGTATATGTATTTTTATTGAAATCTACGTTATTTTATGTGTATTCGTATATATATTTTGAAACAAATTTACATTATTTTATATGTATTTTGCATATCTATTTCAATACAAATTTACCTTATTGTATGTGCATTTTGTATATTTATTTTAAAACAAGTTCAAATATTTTATATGTATTTTGGTATCAATAATTCTATAAAATATGCGTTATTTTATAGATATTTTGCATCTTAATTTTCATTTTATATGTACTTTGTATATATATTTTTATACGCTCTTACATTATTTAATATTTATTTTGAATATATATTTTTATACAAATTCATGGTATTTTATGTGTATTTGTATATATATTTTCATATAAATTTACATTATTTTATGTGTATTTTGTACATATATTTTATTACAAATCTACCTTATTTTATGTTTATTTTGTATGTGTATTTTGTATATTTATATTTATCCAAATACACATTCTTTTATTGGTATTTTGTTTATTTATTTTAAATCGAATTTACTTTATTTTATTTATTTTATGTGTATTTTGTATACATTTTTTTTTACGTATTTACTTAATTTTATGTGTATTTTGTATATATATTTTTATAGAAATCTACGTTTTTTTAGTTGTATTTGTATATATATTTTGAAACAAATTTACATTGTTTTATATGTATTTTTGCATATCTCTTTCAATACAAATTTACCTTATTGTATGTGCATTTTGTATATTTATTTCAATACAAATTTAAATATTTTATATGTATTTTGGTATATATATTTTTATAAGAAATGCGCTATTTGATGGGAATTTTGCATCTTTATTTTCATACAAATTTACATTATTTTATTAATATTCGGCGTATTTATTTTGATACGATTTTACATTATTCTATTTGTTTTTTGTATATACTTTTTTATACATATTTACATTATTTAATGTGTATCTTGCATATATTTTACACAAATTTATTATCTATTATCTATTTTCATACAAATACACATTCTTCTCATGATATTTTGTTTATTTATTTTGACACGAATTTACATTATTTGATATGTATTTTGTATATATATTTTTATACGTATTTACATAATTTCATAATGTATTTTGTATATATATTTCTATAGAAATCTACTTTATTTTATGTGTATTCGTATATATATTTTGAAACAAATTTACATTGTTTTATATGTATTTTTGAATATCTCTTTTAATACAAATTTACCTTACTGTATATGCATTTTGTATATTTATTTCAATACAAATTTAAATATTTTATGTGTATTTTGGTATATATATTTTTTATAAAAAATGCGATAATTTTTGGGAATTTTCCATCTTTATTTTCATACAAATTTACATTATTTTATTGATATTCTTTGTATTTATTTTGATACGATTTTACATTATTCTATTTGTTTTTTGTATATATTTTTTTATACACATTTACATTATTTAATGTGTATCTTGCATATATATTTTATACAAATTTACGTTATTTTAAGTGTATTTGTTTATATATTTTCATTCAAATTTACATTTATTTTAATTAGAAATTACATTATTTTATGTGTATTTTGTATACATTTTTTTATACGTATTTACTTAATTTTATGTGTATTTTGTATATATATTTTTATAGAAATCTACGTTTTTTTATTTGTATTCGTATATATATTTTGAAACAAATTTACATTGTTTTATATGTATTTTTCCATATCTCTTTCAATACAAATTTACCTTATTGTATGTGCATTTTGTATATTTATTTCAATGCAAATTTAAATATTTTATGTGTATTTTGGTATATATATTTTTATAAGAAATGCGCTATTTTATGTGAATTTTGCATCTTTATTTTTATACAAATTTACATTATTTTATTAATATTCGGTGTGTTTATTTTGATACGATGTTACATTATTCTACTTGTTTTTTGTATATACTTTTTTATACATATTTTCATTATTTAATGTGTATCTTGCATATATATTTTATAAATATTTATTATCTATTATCTATTTTCATACAAATACACATTCTTTTCATGATATTTTGTTTATTTATTTTGACACGAATTTACATTATTTGATATGTATTTTGTATATATATTTTTATACGTATTTACATAATTTCATATGTATTTTGTATATATATTTCTATAGAAATCTACTTTATTTTATGTGTATTCGTATATATATTTTGAAACAAATTTACATTGTTTTATATGTATTTTATGAATATCTCTTTCAATACAAATTTACCTTACTGTATATGCATTTTGTATATTTATTTCAATACAAATTTAAATATTTTATGTGTATTTTGGTAAATATATTTTTATAAAAAATGCGATAATTTTTGGGAATTTTGCATCTTTATTTTCATGCAAATTTACATTATTTTATTGATATTCTGTGTATTTATTTTGATACGATTTTACATTATTCTATTTGTTTTTTGTATATATATTTTTTATACACATTTACATTATTTAATGTGTATCTTGCATATATATTTTATACAAATTTACGTTATTTTAAGTGTATTTGTTTATATATTTTCATTCAAATTTACATTATTTGATGTGTATTTTGTAAATGTATTTCAATACAAATTTACCTAATTTTATGTGTATTTTGTATATTTCTTTTCAAATAAATTTAAATTATTTTTGTGTATTTTTGTATATAGTTTTATACAAATTTAGGATATTTTATGTACGCATTTACATTATTTAGTGTGTGTTTTGTATATATATTTTTTTGCAAATTTACTTTATTTTATGTGCATTTTTGTACATATATTTTTATAGAAATTTGCTTTATTTCTCAGACAAAACTACATTATTTTATTGCTATTTTGTTTATTTATTTTGACACGAATTACATGATTATATGTGTATTTTTTACATATTTTTTATACGTATTTACATTACTTAATGTGTATTTTTTTATATATTTTAAAACAAATCTACGTTATTATATGTGTTTGTATAAATATTTTGATACAAATTTACACTATTTTATGTATTTTGTATGTACATTTCAATTCAAATTTAGCTTATTTTAGCTGTATTTTATATATATATTTTCATACAAATTTAATTACTTCTGTGTATTTTTGTATATAGTTTTATACAAATTTACGATATTTTATGTGTATTTTGTATATTTATATTTATACAAATACACTTCTTTTACTGGTATTTTGTTTATTTATTTTGATACGATTTTTATGTATATTTTGTATTCATTTTTTGTATACGTATTTACTTCATTTTATGTGTATTTTGAATATTAATAAAATAATGTAAATTTTTATGAAAATAAAGAGGCAAAATACCCATAAAATAACGCATTTTTTTATTTATAAAAATATATATACCAAAATACACACAAAAAAATTTTGAATTAAAATAAATATATAAAAAACACAAACAATAAGGTAAATTTGTATTGAAATAGATATGCAAAATACATATAAAACAATGTAAATTTGTTTCAAAATATATATACGAATACACATAAAATAACGTAGATTTCTATAAAATATATATACAAAATACACATAAAATGAAGTAAATACGTATAAAAAAATGTATACAAAATACACATAAAATAATGTAAATTTGTATCAAAATTAATATACAAAATACCAATAAAAGAATGTGTATTTGTATAAATATAAATATACAAAATACACATAAAATAACGTAAATTTATATAAAACTATTTACAAAAATACACAGAAGTATTTTAATTTGTATGAAAATAGATATACAAAATAAGGTAAATTCGTTTCAAATTCAATAAACAAAATTCAGATAAAAGAACGTATATTTGTAGAAAAAATAAATATACAAAATACACATAAAATAACGAAAATTTGTATGAAAATATATAAAAAAATAAACAAAAATAATTTCAATTTTTATGAAAATAAATATACAAAATACACATGTATTTTGTATATCTATTTTCACAAAAATTTAATTACTTTTGTGTATTTTTGCATATAGTTTTATATAAATTTACGTTATTTTATTTGTATTTTGTATATTTATATTTATACAATACACATTCTTTTATTAGTATTTTGTTTATTTATTTTGATACGAGTTTACATTATTTTATGTGTATTTTGTATACCTTTTTTTATACGTATTTACTTCATTTTATGTGTATTTTGTATATTTATTTTCATAGAAATCTGTTATTTTATGTGTATTCGTTTATATATTTTGAAAAAAATTTACATGGTTTTATATGTATTTTGCATATCTATTTCAATACAAATTTACCTTATTGTATGTGCATTTTGTATATTTATTTTAATACAAATTCAAATATTTTATGTGTATTTTGGTATATATAATTTTTAAAAAATGCGTTATTTTATAGGTATTTTGCATCTTAGTTTTCATACAAATGTACATTATTTTATTAATATTCTGTTTATATATTTTGATACGATTTTATATTATATTATTTGTGTTTTGTATATATTTTTTTATACATATTTTCATTATTTAATGTGTTTTTTATATATATTTTATACAAATTAACGTTATTTTAAGTGTATTTGTTTATATAATTTCATTCAAATTGAAATTATTTTAAGTTTATTTTGTATATGTATTTAAATACAAATTTACCTAATTTTATGTGTATTTTGTATATTTATTTTCATACAAATTTAAATTATTTTTGTGTTTTTTTGTATATACATATAGAGTAAATTTCTATGAAAATATATATTCAAAATACATATAAAATTATGTAAATAAGTATAAAAATATATATATCAAATACACCTAAAAAAATGAAAATTCGTATCAAAATAAATAAACAAAATTCCGATAAAAGAACGTATATTTGTAGGAAAATAAATGTACAAAATACACATAAAATTACGAAAATTTGAATAAAAATATATACAAAAAACAAAAAAATAAATTTCAATTTGTATGAAAATAGATATACAAAATACACATATAATTAGTTAAATTTGTATTTAAATACATGTACAAAATACACATCAAATAATGTAAATTTGTACGTTCTTTTATCGGAATTTATTTATTGATTTTGTTACGAATTTTCATTATTTTAGGTGTATTAGATATATATATATTTTTATACTTATTTACATAATTTTATATGTATTTTTAATATATATTTTCATAGAAATTTACTCTATTTTATGTGTATTCGTATATATATTTTGATACAAATTTACATTATTTATGTGTATTTCGCATATCTATTTCAATACAAATTTTCTTTATTGTATGTGCCTTTTGTATATTTATTTTGATTCAAATTTAATTATTTTATGTGTATTTTTGTATATATATTTTTAAACAAATATGCCTTATTATATGGGTATTTTGCATCTTTATTTTCATACAAATTTACATTATTTTATTGATAGTCTGTTTATTTATTTTGATACGATTTTACGTTATTCTGTGTATTTTGTATACATATTTTTAGACATATTTACATTATTTAATGTATATTTTGTACATATATTTTATGGAAATTTACGTTATCTTATGTGCATTTGTTTATATAGTTTCATACAAATTTATATTATTTTATGTGTATTTTGTATATGTATTTCAATAAAAAATTGCCTAATTTCATGTGTATTTTGCATATCTATTTTCAAACAAATTTAAATTATTTTTGTGTATTTTTGTATATATTTTTATACAAATTTTTGTTATTTTATTTGTATTTTGTATATATATTTTCCTACAAATATACATTCTTTTAGAGGAAATTTTGTTTATTTATTTTGATACGAATTTACATTATTTTATGTGTATTTTGTATATATTTTTTTCTATGTATTTACATTATTTAATGTGTATTTTGTATATACATTTTCATATATGTACATATAAAATAATACAAATTTAATTATTCTATGTGTATTTTTGTATATGTAATTTCATAAAAAAATGCTTTATTTTACGAGTATTTTGCATCTTTATTTTCATACAAATTTACATTATTTTATTGATATTGTGTATTTATTTTGATACGATTTTACATTATTCTATGTATATTTTGTATATATATTTCATACAAATGAACGTTATTTTATGTGAATTTGTTTTCATTTCATACAAATTTACATTATTTTATGTGTATTTTGTACATGTATTTAAATGCAAATTTAACTAATTATATGTGTATTATGTATATCTATTCTCATACAAATCGAAATTAATTTTGTATTTTAGTATATTTTTATTCAAATTTTCGTAATTTTATGTGTATTTTGTATATTTATTTTCCTACATATATATGTTCTTTTATCTGAATTTTGTTTATTTATTTTGAGACGAATTTTCATTATTTTAGGTGTATTTGATATATATATTTTTATACTTATTTACATAATTTTATATGTATTTTGAATATATATTTTCATAGAAATTTACTCTATATGTATATACAAAAAAACAGAAAAATTATTTAAATTTGTATGAAAATAAATATACAAAATACACATAAAGTTAGGTAAATTTGTAATAAAATACATATACAAAATACACTTAAAATAATGTAAATTTGAATGAAATTATATAAACAAATACACTTAAAATAACGTTAATTTGTATAAAATATATATATAAAAATACACATTAAATAATGAAAATATGTATAAAAAAAATATATATACAAAACACAAATAGTATAATATAAAATCGTATCAAAATATATACACAGAATATTAATAAAATAATGTACATTTGTATGAAAACTAAGATGCAAAATGCCTATAAAATAACGCATTTTTTATAAAATTATATATACCAAAATACACATAAAATATTTGAATTTGTATTAAAATAAATATACAAAATGCACATACAATAAGGTAAATCTGTATTGCAATAGATATGCAAAATACATATAAAACAATGTAAATTTGTTTCAAAATATATATACGAATACACATAAAATAACGTAGATTTCTATAAATATATATATACAGAATACAAATAAAATTAAGTAAATACGAATCAAAAATGTATACAAAATACACATAAAATAATGTAAATTCGTATAAATATAAATAAACAAAATACCAATAAGAGAATGTGTATTTGTATAAATATAAATATACAAAATGCACATAAAATAACGTAAATTTGTATAAAACTATACACAAAAATACACAGAAGTATTTAAATTTGTATGAAAATAGATATACAAAATACACACAAAATAAGCTAAATTTGTATTTTACATATCTATTTCAATACAAATTTACTTTATTGTATATTTATTTCAATATAAATTTAATTATTTCATGTGTATTTTTGTATATATATTTTTATTCAAATATGCGTTATTATATGGGTATTTTGCATCTTTATTTTCATACAAATTTACATTATTTAATTGATATTCTCTTTATTTATTTTGATACGATTTAACATTATTCTATGTGTATTTTGTATAAATACTTTTGTACATATTTACATTATTTAATGTATATTTTGTATATATATTTTATTCAAATTTACGTTATTTTATGTGTATTTGTTTATATATTTTCATACAAATTTACATAGTTTTATACAAATTTACGTTATTTTATGTGTATTTTGTATATGTATTTTCATACAAATACACATTCTTTTATTGATATTTTGTTTATTTATTTTGACACGAATTTACATTATTTAATGTCTATTTTGTATATATATTTTTATACGTATTTACAGCATCTCAAGTGCATTTTGTATATATATTTCTATAGAAATCTACGTTATTTTATGTGTATTCGTATATATATTTTGAAACAAATTTACATTGTCTTATGTGTATTTTGCATATTTTTAAAAAAATAATTACCTTATTGTATGTGCATTTTGTATATTACTTTTAATACAAATTTAATTATTGAATGTGTATATATTTTTTTAAAAATATGCTTAAAATTATATGTATTTTGCACCTTTATTTTCATACAAATTTACGTTATTTTATTGATATTCTGTGTATTTATTTTGATACGATTTTACATTATTCTATGTGTATTTTTTATATATATTTTATACAAATGTACGTTATTTTATGTGTATTTGTTTTAATTTCTTACAAATTTACATTATTTTATGTGTATTTTGTACATGTATTTAAAGACAAATTTAAGTAATTATATGTGTATTTTGAATATCTATTTTCATACAAATTGAAATTATTTTTGTTTATTTTTGTATATATTTTCATACAAATTCTCGTTATCTTATGTGTATTTTGTATATTTATTTTTCTAATAATATACGTTCTTTTATCTGAATTTTGTTTATTGAGTTTGATACGAGTTTACCTTATTTTGTATATCTATTCTCATACAAATTTAATTACTTCTGTGTATTTTTGTATATAGTTTTATATAAATTTACGTTATTTTATGAGTATTTTGTATATTTATATTTATACAAATACATATTCTTTTATTGGTATTTTTTTTTGAACGTATTTACTTCATTTTATGTGTATTTTGTATATATATTTTTATAGAAATCTACGTTATTTTATGTGTATTCGTATACATATTTTAAAACAAATTTATATTGTTTTATATGTATTTTGCATATCTATTTCAATACAAATTTACCTTATTGTATGTGTTTTTTATATATTTATTTTAATACAAATTTCATTTTTTTATGTGTATTTTGGTATACATATTTTTATAAATAAAAAAATGCGTTATTTTATGGGTATTTTGCCTCTTCTTTATTTTCATACAAATTTACATTATTTTATTAATATTCTGTGTATTTATTTTGATACGATTTTACATTATTCTATTTGTGTTTTGTATATATTTTTTTTACAAAAATTTACGTTATTTTAAGTGTATTTATTTATGTATTTTCATTCAAATTTAAATTATTTTATGTGTATTTTGTATATGTATTTCAATACAAATTTACCTAATTTTATGTGTATTTTGTATATTTATTTTCATACAAATTTAAAATATTTTTGTGTATTTTTGTATATAGTTTGATACAAATTTAAGTTATTTTATGTGTATTTTGAATATCTATTTTCATACAAATACACATTCTTTTATTGATATTTTGATTATTTATTTTGACGCGAATTTATATTATTTAATGTGTATTTTGTATATATATTTTTATACGTATTTACATCATTTCATGTGTATTTTGTATATATATTCCTATAGAAATCAACGTTATTTTATGTGTATTCGTATATATATTTTGAAACAAATTTACACTGTTTTATGTGTATTTTCCGTATTTTTTCAATACAAATTTACCTTATTGTATGTGCATTTTGTATATTAATTTTAACACAAATTTAATTATTCTATGTGTATTTTTGTATATGTATTTTTTTTTTAAATATGCTTTATTTTATGGGTATTTTGCATCTTTGTTTTCATAAATTTAAATTATTTTATTGATATTCTGTGTACTTATTTTGATACGGTTTTACATTATTCTATGTGTATTTTGTATATATATTTTATACAAATTACGTTATTTTATGTGTATTTGTTTTCATTTCATACAAATTTACATAATTTTATGTGTATTTTGTACATGTATTAAAATACAAATTTAACTAATTATATGTGTATTACAAATACACATTCTTTTATTGGTATTTTGTTTATTTATTTTGATACGAATTTATATTATTTTATGTGTATTTTGTATGCATTTTTTTATACGTATTTACTTCATTTTATGTGTATTTTGTATATATATTTTTATAGAAATCTACCTTATTTTATGTGTATTCGTATATATATTTTGAAACAAATTTATATTGTTTTATATGTATTTTGCATATCTATTTCAATACAAATTTACCTTATTTTTTTTTATATATTTATTTTAATACAAATTTAATTTTTTTTATGTGTATTTTGGTATATATATTTAAAAAAAAAAGCGTTATTTTATCGGTATTTTGCCTCTTTATTTTCATACAAATTTACATTATTTTATTAATATTCTGTGTATTTATTTTGATACGATTTTACATTATTCTATTTGTGTTTTGTATATATTTTTTTTATACAAATTTACGTTATTTTAAGTGTATTTGTTTTTGTATTTTCATTTAAATTTACATTATTTTATGTGTATTTTGTATATGTATTTCAATACAAATTTACCTAATTTTATGTGTATTTTGTATGTTTATTTTCATACAAATTTAAAATATTTTTGTGTATTTTTGTATATAGTTTGATGCAAATTTAGGTTATTTTATGTGTATTTTGTATATGTATTTTCATACAAATACACTTTCTTTTATTGATATTTTGTTTATTTATTTTGACGCGAATTTACATTATTTAATGTGTATTTTGTATATATATTTTTATACGTATTTACATCATCTCATGTGTATTTTGTATATATATTCCTATAGAAATCAACGTTATTTTATGTGTATTCGTATATATTTTCTGAAACAAATTTACACTGTTTTATGTGTATTTTGCGTATTTTTTCAATACAAATTAACCTTATTGTATATGCATTTTGTATATTAATTTTAATACAAATTTAATAATTCTATGTGTATTTTTGTATATGTATTTAAAAAAAATGCTTTATTTTATGGGTATTTTTCATCTTTATTTTCATACAAATTAAAATTATTTTATTGATATTCTGTGTACTTATATTGATACGATTATACATTATTCTATGTGTATTTAGTATATATATTTTATACAAATGTACGTTATTTTATGTGTATTTGTTTTCATTTCATACAAATTTACATAATTTTACGTGTATTTTGTACATGTATTTAAATACAAATTTAACTAATTATATGTGTATTTTGTATATCTATTTTCATACAAATTGATATTTTTTTTGTATATATTTTTATACAAATTTTCTTTATTTTATGTGTATTTTCGGTATTTATTTTCCTACAAATATACGTTTTTTATCGGAATTTTGTTTATTTATTTTGATACAAATTTTGATAAAAATACACATTAAATAACATGAATTTGTATAAAATTTGTATCAAAATATATACTTATACACACAATAAAATAACGTAATTTTTTTATGAAAATGTATATGCAAAATACACATAAAATAATTTAAATACTTAGAAAAATATATATACAAAAAACACCTAAAATAGTATAAATTTGTATGAAAATATATAAACAAATACTCATAAAATAATGTAAATTTGGATAAAATATATATACAAAATGAACATTAAATATTGAAAATATGTATAAAAAAAATTATACAAAATACACATAGAATAATGTTAAATCGCATCAAAATAAATAAAGAGAATATCAATAAAATAATGTAAATTTGTATGAAAATAAAGATGCAAAATATCCATATAATAACGCATATTTGCATAAAAATATATTTACAAAAATACATATAAAATAATTAAATTTGTATTAAAATAAATATACAAAATGCATATACAATAAAGTAAATTTGTATTGAAATAGATATGGAAAATACACATCAATAATGTAAATTTGTATCAAAATATATATACGAATACTCATAAAATAGAGTAAATTTCTATGAAAATATACATACAAAATAGATATACAAAATACACATATAACTAGTTAAATTTGTATTTAAATACATGTACAAAAAAAACATAAAATAATGTAGATTTGTATGAAATGAAAACAAATACATTTTATATAAAATATATATACAAAATACACATAGAATAATGTAAAATCATATCAAAATAAATACACAGAATATCAAAAAAATAATGTAAATTTGTATGAAAATAAAGATGCAAAATACCCATAAAATAAAGCATATTTTTATAAAAGTACATATAAAAAAATACATATAGATTAGTCAAATTTGTATTAAAATTTATATACAAAATGCACATACAATAAGGTAAATTTGTATTGAAAAAATATGCAAAATACACATAAAACAATGTAAATTTGTTTTGTACATATTTTTTTATACGTATTTACATTATTTAATGTGTATTTTGTTGATATATTTTCATACAAATTTACGTTATTATATGTGTATTTGTATAAATATTTTGATACAAATTTACTTTATTTCATGTATTTTGTATATATATTTCAATTCAACTTTAGCTTATTTTGTGTGTATTTTGTATATATTTTCATACAAATTTAATTACTTCTGTGTATTTTTGTATATAGTTTTATATAAATTTACGTTATTTTATGTGTATTTTGTATATTTATATTTATACAAATACACATTCTTTTACTGGTATTTTGTTTATTTATTTTGATACGAATTTACATTATTTTATGTGTATTTTGTATACATTTTTTTATACGTATTTACTTCATTTTATTTGTTTTTTGTATATATATTTTTATGGAAATCTACGTTATTTTATGTGTATTCGTATATATATTTTGAAACAAATTTACATTGTTTTATATGTATTTTGCATATCTATTTCAATACAAATTAACCTTATTTTATGTGTTTTTTGTATATTTATTTTAATACAAATTTAATAATTTGATGTGTATTTTGGTATATATATTTTTATAAATAAAAAAAATGCGTTATTTTATGGGTATTTTGCTTCTTTATTTTCATACAAATTTACATTATTTTATTAATATTCTGTGCATTTATTTTGATGCGATTTTACATTATTCTATTTGTGTTTTGTACATATTTTTTTATACAAATTTACGTTATTTTAAGTGTATTTGTTTATCTATTTTCATTCAAATTTACATTATTTTATGTGTATTTTTCGTATGTATTTCAATACAAATTTACCTAATTTTATGTGTATTTTGTATATTTATTTCCATACAAATTTAAAATATTTTTGTGTATTTTTGTATATAGTTTGATACAAATTTAGGTTATTTTATGTGTATTTTGTATATCTATTTTCATACAAATACACATTCTTTTATTGATATTTTGTTTATTTATTTTGACGCGAATTTACATTATTTAATGTGTATTTTGTATATATATATTTATACAAATACACATTCTTTTATTGGTATTTTGTTTATTTATTTTGATACTAATTTACATTATTTTATGTGTATTTTGTATACATTTTTTATACGTATTTAATTAATTTGATGTGTATTTTGTATATATATATTTATAGAAATCTTTTTTATTTCATGTGTATTCGTATATATATTTTGAAACAAATTTACATTGTTTATATGTATTTTGCATATCTATTTTTGTGTATTCTGTATTTATTTTTGTTATACATAGAATAATGTAAAATCGTATCAAAATAAGTACACAGAATATCAATAAAATAATTTAAATTTGTATGAAAATGAAGATGCAAAATACCCATAAAATAAAGCATATTTTTTTTAAAAATACATATACAAAAATACACATAGAATAGTTAAATTTGTATTAAAATTAATATACAAAATCCACATACAATAAGGTAGGTTTGTATTGAAAAAAAAAACGCAAAATGCACATAAAACAGTGTAAATTTGTTTCAAAATATATATACGAATACACATAAAATAACGTTGATTTCTATAGGAATATATATACAAAATACACATGAAATGATGTAAATACGTATAAAAATATATATATACAAAATACACATTAAATACTGTAAAATCTCGTCAAAATAAATAAACAAAATATCAATAAAAGAATGTGTATTTGTATGAAAATAGATACACAAAATACACATAAAATAACCTAAATTTGTATCAAACTATATACAAAAATACACAAAAATATTTTAAATTTGTATGAAAATAAATATACAAAATACACTTAAAATTAGGTAAATTTGTATTGAAATACATATACAAAATACACATAAAATAATGTAAATTTGAATGAAAAGACATAAACAAATACACTTAAAATAACGTAAATTTGTATAAAAAAATATATACAAAACACAAATAGAATAATGTATAATCGTATCAAAATAAATACACAGAATATTAATAAAATAATGTAAATTTGTATGAAAATAAAGAGGCAAAATACCCATAAAATAACGCATTTTTTTTTATTTATAAAAATATATATACCAAAATACACTTAAAAAAATTAAATTTGAATTAAAAAAAATATATATAAAAAACACATACAATAAGGTAAATTTGTATTGAAATAGATATGCAAAATACATATAAAACAATGTAAATTTGTTTCAAAATATATATTCGAATACACATAAAATATTGTAGATTTCTATAAAAATATATATACAAAATACACATAAAATGAAGTAAATACGTATAAAAAAATGTATACAAAAAACACATAAAATAATGTAAACTCGTATCAAAATAAATATACAAAATACCAATAAAAGAATGTGTATTTGTATAAATATAAATATACAAAATACACATAAAATAACGTAAATTTATATAAAACTATATACAAAAATACACAGAAGTATTTTAATTTGTATGAAAATAGATATAGAAAATAAGGCAAATTCGTTTCAAATTCAATAAACAAAATTCAGATAAAAGAACGTATATTTGTAGAAAAATAAATATAAAATACATAAATATCGAAAATTTATATGAAAATATATAAAAAAATAAACAAAAATAATTTATATTTGTATATCTACTTTCACACAAATTTAATTACTTTTGTGTATTTTTGCTTATAGTTTTATATAAATTTACGTTATTTTATTTGTATTTTGTATATTTCTTTTCATACAAATTTAAATTATTTTTGTGTATTTTTGTATATAGTTTTATACAAATTTAGGTTATTTTATGTACTCATTTACATTATTTAATGTGTGTTTTGTATATATATTTTTATGCAAATTTACTTTATCTGATGTGCATTTTTGTACATATATTTTTATACAAATTTGCGTTATTTGTATATGTTTTCTCATACAAATTTACGTTATTTTATTGTTATTTTGTTTATTTATTTTGATACAAATTACATGATTATATGTGTATTTTGTACATATTTTTTATACGTATTTACATTACTTAATGTGTATTTTGTTTATATATTTTTAAACAAATCTACGTTATTATATATATTTGTATAAATATTTTGATATAAATTTACATTATTTTATGTATTTTGTATATATATTTCAATTCAAATTTAGTTTATTTTAGCTGTATTTTATATATCTATTTTCCTATAACTTTAATTACTTCTGTGTATTTTTGTATATAGTTTTATACAAATTTACGATATTTTATGTGTATTTTGTATAGTTATATTTATACAAATTCACATTCTTTTATTGGTATTTTGTTTATTTATTTTGATACGATTTTACATTATTTTATGTGTATTTTGTATTCTTTTTTTTATACGTATTTACTTCATTTTATGTGTATTTTGTATATATTTTTATAGAAATCAACGTTATTTAATGTGTATTCATACAAATTTACATTATTTTATTAATATTCTGTGTATTTATTTTTGATACGATTTTACATTATTCTATTTGTGTTTTGTATATATTTTTTTATACATATTTACATTATTTAATGTGTATTTTGTATATATATTTGATACAAATTTACGTTATTTTAAGTGTATATGTTTATATATTTTCATTCAAATTTCCATTATTTCATGTGTATTTTGTATATGTATTTCAATACAAATTTATATGTATTTTGCATATCTATTTCAATACAAATTTACCTTATTGTATGTGCATTTTGTATATTTCTTTTAATACAAGTTCAAATATTATATGTGTATTTTGGTATCAATAATTTTATAAAAAATGCGTTATTTTATAGGTATTTTGCATCTTAATTTTCATTTTATATGTACTTTGTATATATATTTTTATACGCTCTTACATTAATTATTATTTATTTTGAATATATATTTTTATACAAATTCATGGTATTTTATGTGTATTTGTATATATATTTATATAAATTTACATTATTGTATGTGTATTTTGTACATATATTTTATTACAAATCTACCTTATTTTATGTTTATTTTGTATGTGTATTTTGTATATTTATATTTATCCAAATACACATTCTTTTATTATATTTGTTTATTTATTTTAATTCAATTTACATTATTTTTGTATTTTGTATACATTTTATATACGTACTTAATTTTATGTGTATTTTGTATATATATTTTTATAGAAATCTACGTTTTTTTATTTGTATTCGTATATATATTTTGAAACAAATTTACATTGTTTTATATGTATTTTTGCATATCTCTTTCAATACAAATTTACCTTATTGTATTTGCATTTTGTATATTTATTTCAATACAAATTTAAAAATTTTATGTGTATTTTGGTATATATATCTTTATAAGAAATGCGCTATTTTATGGGAATTTTGCATCTTTATTTTCATACAAATTTACATTATTTTATTAATATTCGGTGTATTTATTTTGATACGGTTTTACTTTATTCTATTTGTTTTTTGTATATACTTTTTTTATACATATTTACATTATTTAATGTGTATCTTGCATATATTTTATACAAATTTATTATCTATTATCTATTTTCATACAAATACACATTCTTTTCATGATATTTTGTTTATTTATTTTTGACACGAATTTACATTATTTGATATGTATTTTGTATATATATTTTTATACGTATTTACATAGTTTATATGTATTTTGTATATATATTTAATATATATTCAAAATACACATAAAATAACCTAAATTTGTATCAAACTATATACAAAAATACACAAAAATATTTTTAATTTGTATGAAAATAAATATACAAAATACACATAAAATTAGGTAAATATATATGGTAATACATATAAAAAATACACATAAAATAATGTAAATTTGAATGAAAATACATAAACAAATACTCTTAAAATAACGTAAATTTGTATAAAAAAATATATACAAAACACAAATAGAATAATGTAAAATCGGATCAAAATAAATACACAGAATATTAATAAAATAATGTAAATTTGTATGAAAATAAAGAGGCAAAATACCCATAAAATAACGCATTTTTTTTATTTATAAAAATATATATACCAAAATACACATAAAAAAATTAGATTTGTATTAAAATAAATATATAAAAATTCCATACAATAAGATAAATTTGTATTGAAATAGATATGCAAAATACATATAAAGCAATGTAAATTTGTTTCAAAATATGTATTCGAATAAACATAAAATTATGTAGATTTCTATAAATATATATACAAAATGAAGTAAATACGTATAAAAAAATGTATACAAAATACACATAAAATAATGTAAATTCGTATCAAAATAAATAAACAAAATACCAATAAAAGAATGTGTATTTGTATAAATATAAATATACAAAATACACATAAAATAACGTAAATTTATATAAAACTATATACAAAAATACACAGAAGTAATTAAATTTGTATGAAAATAGATATACAAAATAAGGTAAACTCGTATCAAACTCAATAAACAAAATTCAGATAAAAGAACGTATATTTGTAGAAAAATAAATATACAAAATACACATAAAATAACGAGAATTTGTATGAAAATATATACAAAAATAAACAAAAATAATTTCAATTTGTATGAAAATAGGTATTCAAAATACACATATAATTAGTTAAATTTGTCTTTAAATACGTGTACAAAATACACATAAAATAATGTAAATTTGTAAGAAATTCAAACAAATACACATAAAATAACGTACATTTGTATAAAATATATATAAAAAATACACATAGAATAATGTAAAATCGTATCAAAATAAATACACAGAATATCAATAAAATAAAGAAAATTTGTATGGAAATAAAGGTGCAAAATACCCATAAAATTAAGCATATTTTTATAAAAAAAATATATATAGAAAAATACACATTCAATAATTGAATTTGTATTAAAAGTAATATACAAAATGCACATACAATAAGGTAATTATTTTTTTTTAAATATGCAAAATACACATAAGACAATGTAAATTTGTTTCAAAATATATATACGAATACACATAAAATAACGTAGATTTCTATAGAAATATATATACAAAATGCACTTGAGATGCTGTAAATACGTATAAAAATATATATACAAAATAGACATTAAATAATGTAAATTCGTGTCAAAATAAATAAACAAAATATCAATAAAAGAATGTGTATTTGTATGAAAATACATATACAAAATACACATAAAATAACGTAAATTTGTATAAAACTATGTAAATTTGTATGAAAATATATAAACAAATACACATAAAATAACGTAAATTTGAATAAAATATATATACAAAATATACATTAAATAATGTAAATATGTATAAAAATATATATACAAAATACACATAGAATAATGTTAAATCGTATCAAAATAAATAAAGAGAATATCAATTAAATAATGTAAATTTGTATATGTATTTTATTACAAATTTACCTAATTTTATGTGTATTTTGTATATTTATTTTCATACAAATTTAAATTATTTTTGTTTTTTTTTATATACATATAGGGTAAATTTCTATGAAAATATATATTCAAAATACATATAAAATTATGTAAATAAGTATAAAAATATATATATCAAATACACCTAAAAAAATGAAAATTCGTATCAAAATAAATAAACAAAATTCCGATAAAAGAACGTATATTTGTAGGAAAATAAATATACAAAATACACATAAAATTACGAAAATTTGAATAAAAATATATACTAAAATACACAAAATTAATTTCGATTTGTATGAAAATAGATATACATAATACATATAATTAGTTAAATTTGCATTTAAATACATGTACAAAATACACATAAAATAATGTAAATTTGTCTGAAATGAAAACAAATTCACATAAAATAACGTTCATTTGTATGAAATATATATACAAAATATACAAATAATAATGTAAATTTGTATGAAAATAAAGATGCAAAATTCCCATAAAATAGCGCATTTCTTATAAAAATATATATACCAAAATACACATAAAACATTTAAATTTGTATTGAAATAAATATACAAAATGCACATACAATAAGGTAAATTTGTATTGAAAGAGATATGCAAAAATACATATAAAACAATGTAAATTTGTTTCAAAATATATATACGAATACAAATAAAAAAACGTAGATTTCTATAAAAAATATATATACAAAATACACATAAAATTAAGTAAATACGTATAAAAAAATGTATACAAAATACACATAAAATAATGTAAATTCGATTTAAAATAAATAAACAAAATACCAATAAAAGAATGTGTATTTGGATAAATATCAATATACAAAATACATATACAAAATAAACATAAAATAAGGTAGATTTGTAATAAAATATATGTACAAAATACACATAAAATAATGTAAATTTATATGAAAAAATATATACAAATACACATA
The DNA here is from genome assembly GCF_024679095.1 of Eriocheir sinensis. NCBI lineage: Eukaryota > Metazoa > Arthropoda > Malacostraca > Decapoda > Varunidae > Eriocheir > Eriocheir sinensis. The sequence goes on along the minus strand of NW_026111510.1, from coordinate 268,822 downwards.
AAATACCATGAATTTGTATAAAAATATATATTCAAAATAAATATTAAATAATGTAAAAGCGTATAAAAATATATATACAAAGTACATATAAAATGAAAATTAAGATGCAAAATACTCATAAAATAACGCATTTTTATAAAATTATTGATACCAAAATACACATAAAATATTTGAACTTGTATTAAAATAAATATACAAAATGCACATATAATAAGGTAAATTTGTATTGAAATAGATATGCAAAATACATATAAAATAATGTAAATTTGTTTCAAAATATATATACGAATACACATAAAATAACGTAGATTTCTATAAAAATACATATACAAAATACACATACAATTAAGTAAATACGTATAAAATAATGTATACAAAATACACATAAAATAATATAAATTCGTATAAATGTAAAAAAACAATATACCAATAAAAGAAAGTGTATTTGTATAAATATAAATATACAAAATGCACATAAAATAACGTAAATTTATATAAAACTATATACATAAAATAACGCAAATTTCTATAAAAATATATGTACAAAAATTAACATTAAATAAATTTGCATAAAAATATATATACAAAACACACATTAGATAATGTAAATGAGTATAAAAATATGTATACAAAATACCTATGAAATAATCTAAACTCGTATCGAATTGTATTAAGAAAATACCAATAAAATAATGTAATTTTGGATGAAAATATATATAGAAAATACGTAAAATAACCTAAATACAAATACAAATATACACATAATACAATTTAAAATTGAATAAAATAAATATCCAAAATAAACATAAATTAAGGTAAATTTGAAATGAAATGTATGTAAAAATACACATAAAATAATATAAATTTGTATGAAAATATATATACAAATACACATTAAATAACATGAATCTGTATAAAATTTGTATCAAAATATATACTTATACACACAATAAAATAACGTAATTTTTTTTATGAAAATGTATATACAAAATACACATTAAATAATTTAAATACGTAGAAAACATATACAAAAAACACATAAAATAATGTAAATATGTATGAAAATATATAAACACATACACTTAAAATAATGTAAATTTGGATAAAATATATATACAAAATGAACATTAACTAATGTAAATATGTATAAAAAAATATATACAAAAAACACATAGAATAATGTTAAATCGTATCAAAATAAATAAAGAGAATATCAATAAAATAATGTAAATTTGTATGAAAATTATTTTATGGGTATTTTGCATCTTTATTTTCATACAAATTTACGTTATTTTATTCATATTCTGCTCATTCATTTTGATACGATTTGACATTATTCTATGTGTATTTTGTATATATTTTTCATACAAATTTACGTTATTTTATGTGTATTTGTTTATATATTTTAACACAAATTTACAATATTTTATGGGTACTTTGTATATATATTTCTAAAGAAATTTACCTAGTTTTATGTGTATTTTGAATATCTATTTTCATACAAACTCAAATTATTTATATGTATTTTTGTATATATTTCAATACAAATTTTAGATAGGTTATATGTATTTTGTAAATCTATTTTCATTCAAATATATATTATTTTATTGGTATTTTGTTGATTTATATTAATACGAATTTACATTATTTTATATGTACTTTTTATATATATTTTTATACGCATTTACATTATTTAATATTTATTTTGAATATATAATTTTATACAAATTCATGGTTTTTTATGTGTATTTGTATATATATTTTCATATAAATTTACATTGTTTTATGTATATATTGTACATATATTTCACTACAAATTTACCTTATTTTATGTTTATTTTGTATGTGTATTTTGTACATTTATATTTATACACGTTTACTCATACAAATTTATATTATTTTATTAATATTTTGTTTATTTATTTTGATACGAATTACATGATTATGACCTGAATCACCTCGCACGGACTGACTGACCGGCCCACGGAAAGCTGGGCACCACATTCCCTCACAGAATACGCTACAGTCAAAACAAACAAAAAAAATAACAGGAAAAAAAAACGTCTTTTGCTCAACGTTTTTTTTTTTTTATATAAATTTGAAGGTAAAGCAAAAACGGATCATAACAACTGTGTATGTGTGTGTGTGTGTGTGTGTCAGATAAAGGTGAGATAAGGATTGAAGGATAGCAACAACTACTTCTTTATTCTTTATCACAATCCTCTTTAGCTTTAATGGAACACACACACACACACACACACACACACACACACACACACACACACACACACACACACACACACACACACACACACACACACACACACACACACACACACACACACACACACACACACACACACACAAATATAGGTCTCGTTATGCTTTCCCTCTTTTTTCTTCTCTTCCTCTTCCGTGTGTATTTTGTACACATTTTTTTATACGTATTGACATTATTTAATGTGTATTTTGTTTATATATTTTCATACAAATTTACGTTATTATATGTGTATTTCTATAAATATTTTGATACAAATTTACTTTATTTCATGTATTTGTATATATATTTCAATTCAAATTTAGCTTATTTTGTGTGTATTTTGTATATATTTTCATACAAATTTAATTACTTCTGTGTATTTTTGTATATAGTTTTATATAAATTTACGTTATTTTATGTGTATTTTGTATATTTATATTTATACAAATACACATTCTTTTATTGATATTTTGTTTATTTATTTTGACGCGAATTTACATTATTTAATGTGTATTTTGTATACATTTTTATACGTATTTACTTAATTTTATGTATTTTGTATATATACTTTTATAGAAATCTACCTTATTTCATGTGTTTTCGTATATATATTTTGAAACAAATTTACATTGTTTATATGTATTTTGCATATCTACTTTTGTGTATTCTGTATTTATTTTTGTTATACATAGAATAATGTAAAATCGTATCAAAATAAGTACACAGAATATCAATAAAATAATTTAAATTTGTATGAATATAAAGATGCAAAATACCCATAAGATAAAGCATATTTTTTTCTAAAAATACATATACAAAAATACACATAGAATAATTAAATTTGTATTAAAATTAATATACAAAATGCACACATACAATAAGGTAAATTTGTATTGAAAAAAAACGCAAAAAACAAATAAAACTGTGTAAATTTGTTTCAAAATATATATACGAATACACATAAAATAACGTAGATTTCTATAGAAATATATATACAAAATACACATGAAATTATGTAAATACGTATAAAAATATATATATAAAATACATATTAAGTAATGTAAATTCGTGTCAAAATAAATAAACAAAATATCATGAAAAGAATGTGTATTTGTATGAAAATAAATAATAGATAATAAATTTGTATGAAATATATATGCAAGATACACATTAATAATGTAACTATGTATAAAAAAAATATATATATACATAAAACAAATAAAATAATGTAAAATCGTATCAAAATAAATACACCGAATGTTAATAAAATAATGTAAATTTGTATGAAAATAAAGATGCAAAATTCCCATCAAATAGCGCATTTCTTATAAAAATATATATACCTAAATACACATAAAATATTTAAATTTGTATTGAAATAAACATACAAAATGAACATACAATAAGGTAAACTTCTATTGAAAGAGATATGCAAAAATACATATAAAACAATGTAAATTTGTTTCAAAATATATATACGAATACACATAAAATAACGTAGATTTCTATAAAAATATATATACAAAATACACATAAAATCAGGTAAATACGTATAAAAAAATGTAAAGAAAATACACATTAAATAATATAAATTCGAAACAAAATAAATAAACAAAATACCAATAAAAGAATGTGTATTTGTATAAATATAAATGTACAAAATACACATACAAAATAAACATAAAATAAGGTAAATAATGAAATATATGTACAAAATACACATAAAATAATGTAAATTTATATAAAAATATATATACAAATACACATAAAATTCCATGAATTTGTATAAAATTATATATTCAAAATAAATATTAAATAATGTAAATGCGTAATAAAATATATATACAAAGTACATATAAAATAATGTAAATTCGTATCAATATAAATCAACAAAATACCAATAAAATAATATATATTTGAATGAAAATAGATTTACAAAATACACATAACATAACTAAAATTTGTATTAAAATATATACAAAAATACATAGAAATAATTTGAGTTTGTATGAAAATAAATATACAAAATACACATAAAACTAGGTAAATTTCTTTTGAAATGTATATACAAAATACCCATAAAATATTGTAAATTTGTGTCAAAATATATAAACAAATACACATAAAATAACGTAAATTTGTATGAAAAATATATACAAAACACACATAGAATAATGTCAATTCGTATCAAAATGAATGAGCAGAATATCAATAAAATAATGTAAATTTGTATGAAAATAAAGATGCAAAATACCCAAAAAATAAAGCATATGTTTATAAAAATACAGGTAAAAAAATACACATCGAATAATTAAATTTGTATTAAAATTAATATTCAAAATGCGTATATAATAAGGTAAATTTGTAATGAAAAAATATGCAACATACACGTTTACTCATACAAATTTATATTATTTTATTGGTATTTTGTTTATTTATTTTGATACGAATTACATGATTATATGTGTATTTTGTACATATTTTTTATACGTATTTACATTATTTAATGTGTATTTTGTTTATATATTTTCATTCAAATTTACGTTATTATATCTGTATTTGTATAAATATTTTGATACAAATTTACTTTATTTCATGTATTTTGTATATATATTTCGATTCAAATTTAGCTTATTTTGTGTGTATTTTGTATATATTTTCATTCAAATTTAATTACTTCTGTGTATTTTTGTATATAGTTTTATATAAATTTACGTTATTTTATGTGTATTTTGTATATTTATATTTATACAAATACACATTCTTTTATTATTATTTTGTTTATTTATTTTGATACGAATTTACATTATTTTATGTGTATTTTTTATACATTTTTTATATATATATATATATATATATATATATATATATATATATATATATATATATATATATATATATATATTATACTATTTGTGTTTTGTATATATTTTTTTATACATATTTTCATTATTTAATGTGTATTTTTTATATATATTTTATACAAATTAACGTTATTTTAAGTGTATTTGTTTATATATTTTCATTCAGATTTACATTATTTTAAGTGTATTTTGTATATGTATTTCAATACAAATTTACCTAAATTTATGTGTATTTTGAATATTTATTTTCATACAAATTTAAATTATTTTTGTGTTTTTTTGTATAAACATATAGAGTAAATTTCTATGAAAATATATATTCAAAATACATATAAAATTATGTAAATAAGTATAAAAATATATATATCAAATACACCTAAAAAAATGAAAATTCGTATCAAAATAAATAAACAAAATTCCGATAAAAGAACGTATATTTGTAGGAAAATAAATATACAAAATACATATAAAATTACGAAAATTTGAATAAAAATATATACAAAAAACAAAAAAATAATTTTCAATTTGTATGAAAATAGATATACAAAATACACATATAATTAGTTAAATTTGTATTTAAATACATGTACAAAATACACATAAAATAATGTAAATTTGTATGAAATGAAAACAAATTCACATAAAATAACGTACATTTGTATAAAATAGATATACAAAATATACATAGAATAATGTAAAATCGTATCAAAATAAATACACAGAATATCAATAAAATGATGTAATTTTGTATGAAAAAAAGGTGCAAAATACCCATAAAATAAAACCTATTTTTTTAAAAATACATATACAAAAATACACATAGAATAATTAAATTTGTGTTAAAATTAATATACAAAATGCATATACAATAAGGTAAATTTGTATTGAAAAAATATACAAAATGCACATAAAAGTGTAAATTTGTTTAAAAATCTATATACGAATACACATAATATAACGTAGATTTCTATAGAAATATATATACAAAATACACATGAAATGATGTAAATACGTATAAAAATATATATTCAAAATACACATTAAATAATTTAAATTCTCGTCAAAATCAATAAACAAAATATCAATAAAAGAATGTGTATTTGTTTGAAAATAGATATACAAAATACTCATAAAATAACCTGTTTGTATAAAACTATATACAAAAATACACAAAAATAATTTAAATTTGTATGAAAATAAATATACAAAATACACATAAAATTAGGTAAATTTGTATTTAAATACATATACAAAATACACCTAAAATAATGGAAGTTTGAATGAAAATATGTAAACATATACACTTAAAATAACGTAAATTTATATCAAATATATATACAAAATACTAATTAAATAATGTAAATATGTATAAAAAATATATATACAAAACACAAATAGAATAATGTAAAATCGTATCAAAATAAATACACAGAATATTAATAAAATAATGTAAATTTGTATGAAAATAGAGATGCAAAATAGCCATAAAATAACGCATTTTTTATAAAAATATATATACCAAAATACACATAAAATATTAAAATTTGTATTAAAATAAATACAAAAAATGCACATACTGTAAGGTAAATTTGGATTGATATAGATATGCAAAATACATATAAAACAATGTAAATTTGTTTCAAAATATATATACGAATACACATAAAATAACGTTGATTTCTACAAAAATATATACAAAATACACATAAAATGAAGTGAATACGTATAAAAAATGAATACAAAATACACATAAAAATCGTATCAAAATAAATAAACAAAATACCAGTAAAAGAAAGTGTATTTGTATATATATAAATATACAAAATGCACAAAATATCGTAAATTTGTATAAAACTATACAAAATACACAGAAGTTATTAAATTTGTATGAAAATATATATACAAAATACAGCTAAAATAAGCTAAATTTGAATTGAAATGTACATACAAAATACATAAAATAATGTAAATCTGTATCAAAATATTTATACAAATACATATAATAACGTAGTTTTGTTTAAAAATTTATAAACAAAATACACATTAAGTAATGTAAATACGTAAAAAAATATGTACAAAATACACATATAATCATGTAATTCGTATCAAAATAAATAAACAAAATAGCAATAAAATAATGTAAATTTGTATGAGAAAACATATACAAATAACGCAAATTTCTATAAAAATATATGTACAAAAATACACATAAAATAAAGTAAATTTGCATAAAAATATATATACAAAACACACACTAAATAATGTAAATGCGTACATAAAATAACCTAAATTTGTATAAAACTATATACAAAAATACACAAAAATAATTTAAATTTGTTTGAAAAGAAATATACATAATACACATAAAATTAGGTAAATTTGTATTGAAATACATATACAAAATACACAGCAAATAATGTAAATTTGAATGAAAATATATAAACAAATACACTTAAAATAACGTAAATTTGTATAAAATATATATGCAAGATACACATTAAATAATGTAAATGTGTAGAAAAAAATATATACAAAAACAAAAAAAAATAGAATAATGTAAAATCGTATCAAAATAAATACACAGAATATCAATAAAAAAATGTAAATTTATATGAAAATAAAGATGCAAAATTCCTAAAATTATCGCATTTTTATAAAATATATTTACCAAAATACACATAAAATATTTAAATTTGTATTGAAATAAATATACAAAATGCATATACAGTAAGGTAAATTTGTATTGAAAGAGATATTCAAAAATACATATAAAACAATGTAAATTTGTTTCAAAATATATATACGAATACACATAAAATAAAGTAGATTTCTATAGAAATATATATACAAAATACATATGAAATTATGTTAATACGTATAAAAATATATATACAAAATACATATCAAATAATGTAAATTCGTGTCAAAATAAATAAACAAAATATCATGAAAAGAATGTGTATTTGTATGAAAATAGATAATAGACAATATATTTGTATAAAATATATATGCAAGATACACATTAAATAATGTAAATATGTATAAAAAAAATATATACAAAAAACAAATAGAATAATATAACATCGAATCAAAATAAATACACCGAATATTAATAAAATAATGTAAATTTGAATGAAAATAAAGATGCAAAGTTCCCATAAAATAACGCATTTTTAAAAAAATATATATATACCAAAATACACATAGAATATTTAAATTTGTATTAAAATAAATATACAAAATGCACATAGAATAAGGTAAATTTGTATTGAAACAGATAAGCAGAATACATATAAAACAATGTAAATTTGTTTCAAAATATATATACGAATACAAATAAAAATACGTAGATTTCTATAAAAAATATATACAAAATACACATAAAATAATGTAAATTCGAATTAAAATAAATAAACAAAATACCAATAAAAGAATGTGTATTTGGATAAATATAAATATACAAAATACACATACAAAATAAACATAAAATAAGGTAGATTTGTAATAAAATATATGTACAAAATACACATAAAATAATGTAAATTTTTATGAAAATATATATACAAATACACATAAAAAACCATGAATTTGTATAAAAATATATATTCAAAATAAATATTAAATAATGTAAAAGCGTATAAAAATATATATACAAAGTACATATAAAATAATGTAAATTCGTATCAATATAAATCAACAAAACACCAATAAAATAATATATATTTGAATGAAAATAAATTTACTAAATACACATAACATAACTAAAATTTGTATTAAAATATATACAAAAATACATAGAAATAATTTGAGTTTGTATGAAAATAGATATACAAAATACACATAAAACTAGGTAAATTTCTTTTGAAATGTATTTACAAAATACCCATAAAATACTGTAAATTTGTGTCAAAATATATAAACAAATACACATAAAATAACGTAAATTTGTATGAAAAATATATACAAAATTCACATAGAATAGTGTCAGTTCGTATAAAATGAATGAGCAGAATATCAATAAAATAATGTAAATTTGTATGAAAATAAAGATGCAAAATACCCATAAAATAAAGCATATTTTTTATAAAAATACATATAGAAAAATACACATCGAATAATTAAATTTGTATTAAAATTAATATACAAAATGCATATACAATAAATTTAAATTTGATTATATTAAATGAAATAAATATACAAAATAAACATAAAATAAGGTAAATTTGTAATAAAATATATGTAAGAATACACATAAAATAATATAAATTTGTATGAAAATATATATACAAATACACATAAAATAACATGAATTTGTATAAAATTTGTTTCAAAATATATACGAATACACACAATAAAATAACGTAATTTTTTATGAAAATGTATATATAAAATACACATAAAATAATTTAAATACGTAGAAAAATATATATACAAAATACACATAAAATAATGTAAATTCGTAAAAAATTAAATATACAAAATTCCAATGAAAGAATGTATATTTGTAGGAAAATATATATACAAAAAACAAATAAAATACCTAAAATTTGTATAAAAATATATACAAAAATACACAAAAATAATTTAAATTTCTTTGAAAATAGATATGCAAAATACACATAAAGTTAGGCAAATTTGTATTGAAATACATATACAAAACTCACATAAAATAATGTAAATTTGTATGAAAATATATAAATAAATACAGATAAAATATATTTATATATTTTCATTCAAATTTACATTATTTTATGTGTATTTTGTATATGTATATCAATACAAATTTACTTAATTTTATATGTTTTTTGTATATTTATTTTTATACAAGTTTAAATTATTTTTGTGTATTTTTGTTTATAGTTTTATACAAATTTAGGTTATTTTATGTGTATTTTGTATATCTATTTTCATACAAATACACATTCTTTTCATGATATTTTGTTTATTTATTTTGACACGAATTAACATTATTTAATGTGTATTTTGTATATATATTTCTATACGTATTTACATTATTTCAAGTGTATTTTGTATATATATTTCTATAGAAATCTGCGTTATTTTATGTGTGTTCGTATATATATTTTGAAACAAATTTATATTGTTTTATGTGCATTTTGCATATTTTTTTAATACAAATTTACCTTATTGTATGTCCATTTTGTATATTAATTTTAATACAAATTTGATTAATCTAGTGTATTTTTGTATATGTATTTTTATAAAAATATGCTTTATTTTATGGGTATTTTGCATCTTTATTTTCATATAAATTTACATTATTTTATTGATATTCTGTGTATTTATTTTGATATGATTTTACATTATTCTATGTGTATTTTGTATATATATTTTATATATAATGTATTTGTTTTCATTTCATACAAATCTACATTATTTTATGTGTTTTTTGTACATGTATTTAAATACAAATTTAACTAGTAATATGTGTATTTTGTATATCTATTTTGTATGTATATTTTCATAGAAATTTACTCTATTTTATGAGTATTCGTATATATATTTTGATACAAATTTACATTATTAATGTGTAAATTTGTATCAAACTATATACAAAAATATACAAAAATATTTTAAATTTGTATGAAAATAAATATACAAAATACACATAAAATTAGGTAAATTTGTATGGAAATACATACACAAAATACACATAAAATAATGTAAATTTGAATGAAAATACACAAACAAATACACTTAAAATAACGTAAATTTGTATAAAAAAAATATATACAAAACACAAATAGAATAATGTAAAATCGTATCAAAATAAATACACAGAATATTAATAAAATAATGTAAATTTGTATGAAAATAAAGAGGCAAAATACCCATAAAATAACGCATTTTTTTATTTATAAAAATATATATATCAAAATACACATAAAAAAATTAGGTTTGTATTAAAATAAATATATAAAAAACACATACAATATGGTAAATTTGTATTGAAATAGATATGCAAAAGACATATAAAGCAATGTAAATTTGTTTCAAAATATGTATACGAATACACATAAAATAACGTAGATTTCTATAAAATATATATACAAAATACTCATAAAATGAAGTAAATACGTATAAAATGTATACAAAATACATAAAATAATGTAAATTGTATCAAAATAAATAAACAAAATACCAATAAAGAATGTGTATTTGTAAATATAAATATACAAAATACACATAAAATAACGTAAATTTATATAAAACTATATACAAAAATACACATAATTAATTAAATTTGTATGAAATATATACAAAATACGCAAATAAGCTAATTTGAATTGAAATATATATACAAAATACATGAAATAAAGTAAATTTGTATCAAAATATTTATACAAATACATATAATAACGTAAATTTGTATGAAAATATATAAACAAAATACACATTAAATAATGTAAATACGTATAAAAAAATGTGTACAAAATACACATATAATCATGTAATTCGTATCAAAATAAATAAACAAAATACCAATAAAATAATATAAATTTGTATGAGTAAACGTGTATGTTGCAAATTTTTTCTATACAAATTTATCTTATTATATACGCATTTTGTATATTAATTTTAATACAAATTTAATTATTTGATGTGTATTTTTGTATATGTATTTTTATAAACATATGTTTTATTTTCTGGGTATTTTGCATCTTTATTTTCATAGAAATTTACAATATTTTATTGATATTCTGCTCATTCATTTTGATACGAATTGACATTATTCTATGTGTATTTTGTATATATTTTTCATACAAATTTACGTTATTTTATGTGTATTTGTTTATATATTTTGACACAAATATACAATATTTTATGGGTATTTTGTATATACATTTCAAAAGAAATTTACCTAGTTTTATGTGTATTTTGTATATCTATTTTCATAATAACTCAAATTATTTCTATGTATTTTTGTATATATTTTAATACAAATTTTAGTTATGTTATGTGTATTTTGTAAATTTATTTTCATTCAAATATATATTATTTTATTGGTGTTTTGTTGATTTATATTGATACGAATTTACATTATTTTATATGTACTTTGTATATATATTTTTATACGCTTTTACATTATATAATATTTATTTTGAATATATATTTTTATACAAATTCATGGTTTTTTATGTGTATTTGTATATATATTTTCATATAAATTTACATTATTTTATGTGTATTTTGTACATATATTTTATTACAAATCTACCTTATTTTATGTTTATTTTGTATATGTATTTTGGATATTTATATTTATCCAAATACACATTCTTTTATTGGTATTTTGTTTATTTATTTTAATTCGAATTTACATTATTTTATGTGTATTTTGTATACATTTTTTTATACGTATTTACTTAATTTTATGTGTATTTTGTATATATATTTTTATAGAAATCTACGTTTTTTTATTTGTATTCGGATATAGATTTTGAAACGAATTTACATTTTTTTATATGTATTTTTGCATATCTCTTTCAATACAAATTTACCTTATTGTATGTGCATTTTGTATATTTATTTCAATACAAATTTAAATATTTTATGTGTATTTTGGTATATATATATTTTTATAAGAAATGCGCTATTTTATGGAATTTTGCATCTTTATTTTCATACAAATTTACATTATTTTATTAATATTCGGTGTATTTGTTTTGATACGATTTTACATTATTCTATTTGTTTTTTGTATATACTTTTTTATACATATTTACATTATTTAATGTGTATCTTGCATATATATTTTATACAAATTTATTATCTATTATCTATTTTCATACAAATACACATTCTTTTCATGATATTTTGTTTATTTATTTTGAGACGAATTTACATTACTTGATATGTATTTTGAATATATATTTTTATACGTATTTACATAATTTCATATGTATTTTGTGTATATATTTCTATAGAAATCTACTTTATTTTATGTGAATTCGTATATATATTTTGAAACAAATTTACATTGTTTTATATGTATTTTTGAATATCTCTTTTAATACAAATCTACCTTTCTGTATATGCATTTTGTATATTTATTTCAATACAAATTTAAATATTTTATGTGTATTTTGGTATATATATTTTTTTAAAAAATGCGATAATTTTTGGGAATTTTGCATCTTTATTGTCAAACAAATTTACATTATTTTATTGATATTCTGTGTGTTTATTTTGATACGATTTTACATTATTCGATTTGTTTTTGTATATATTTTTTTATACACATTTACTTTATTTAATGTGTATCTTGCATATATATTTTATACAAATTTACGTTATTTTAAGTGTATTTGTTTATATATTTTCATTCAAATTTACATTTATTTTAATTCGAAATTACATTATATTATGTGTATTTTGTATACATCTTTTATACGTATTTACTTAATTTCATGTGTATTTTGTTTATATATTTTTATAGAAATCTACGTTTTTTTATTTGTATTCGTATATATATTTTGAAACAAATTTACATTGTTTTATATGTATTTTTGCATATATCTTTCAATGCAAATTTACCTTATTGTATGTGCATTTTGTATATTTATTTCAATGCAAATTTAAATATTTTATGTGTATTTTGGTTTATATATTTTTATAAGAAATGCGCTATTTTATGGAAATTTTGCATCTTTATTTTCATACAAATTTACATTATTTTATTAATATTCGGTGTATTTATTTTGATACGATGATACATTATTCTATTTGTTTTTTGTATATTCTTTTTTATACATATTTACATTATTTAATGTGTATCTTGCATATATATTTTATACAAATTTATTATCTATTATCTATTTTCATACAAATACACATTCTTTTCCATGATATTTTGTTTATTTATTTCGACACGAATTTACATTATTTGATATGTATTTTGTATATATATTTGTATACGTATTTACATAATTTCATATGTATTTTGTATATATATTTCTATAGAAATCTACTTTATTTTATGTGTATTCGTATATATATTTTGAAACAAATTTACATTGTTTTATATGTATTTTTGAATATCTCTTTCAATACAAATTTACCTTACTGTATATGCATTTTGTATATTTATTTCAATACAAATTTAAATATTTTATGTGTATTTTGGTAAATATATTTTTATAAAAAATGCGATAATTTTTGGGAATTTTGCATCTTTATTTTTATACAAATTTACATTATTTTATTGATATTATGTGTATTTATTTTGATACGAATTAACATTATTCTATTTGTTTTTTGTATATATATTTTTTATACATTTACATTATTTAATTTGTATCTTGCATATATTTTATACAAATTTACGTTATTTTAAGTGTATTTGTTTATATATTTTCATTTAAATTTACATTATTTGATGTGTATTTTGTATATGTATTTCAATACAAATTTACCTAATTTTATGTGTATTTTGTATATTTCTTTTCAAACAAATTTAAATTATTTTTGTGTATTTTTGTATATAGTTTTATACAAATTTAGGTTATTTTATGTACGCATTTACATTATTTAGTGTGTGTTTTGTATATATACTTTTTTGCAAATTTACTTTATTTTATGTGCATTTTTGCACATATATTTTCATAGAAATTTGCGTTATTTGTATATGTTTTCTCATACAAATTTACATTATTTTATTGCTATTTTGTTTATTTATTTTGATACGAATTACATGATTATATGTGTATTTTGTACATATTTTTTATACGTATTTACATTACTTAATGTGTATTTTGTTTATATATTTTTAAACAAATCTACGTTTATTTTATGTGTATTTTGTATATCTATTTTCATACAAATACACATTCTTTTCATGATTTTTTGTTTATTTATTTTGACACGAATTAACATTATTTAATGTGTATTTTGTATATATATCTTTATACGTTTTTACATTATTTCAAATGTATTTTGTATATATATTTCTATTGAAATCTGCGTTATTTTATGTGTATTCGTATATATATTTTGAAACAAATTTACATTGTTTTATGTGTATTTTGCATATTTTTTCAATACAAATTTACCTTATTGTATGTACATTTTGTATATTAATTTTAATACAAATTTGATTATCCTATGTGTATTTTTGTATATGTATTTTTATAAAAATATGCTTTATTTTATGGGTATTTTGCATCTTTATTTTCATACAAATTTACATTATTTTATTGATATTCTGTGTATTTATTTTGATTTGATTTTTCATTATTCTATGTGTATTTTGTATATATATTTTATACAAAATGTATTTGTTTTCATTTCATACAAATCTACATTATTTTATGTGTTTTTTGTACATGTATTTAAATACAAATTTAACTAGTTATATGTGTATTTTCTATATCTATTTTGTATGTATATTTTCATAGAAATTTACTCTATTTTATGAGTATTCGTATATATATTTTGATACAAATTTACATTATTGATGTGTATTTTGCATATCTATTTCAATACAAATTTACTTTATTGTACGTGCATTTTGTATATTTATTTTAATACAAATTTAACTATTTTATATGTATTTTTGTATATATATTTTTATGCAAATATGCGTTATTATATGGATATTTTGCATCTTTATTTTCATACAAATTTACATTATTTTATTGATATTCTCATTTATATTGATACGATTTAACATTATTCTATGTGTATTTTGTATATTTTTTTATACATATTTACATTATTTAATGTTCATTTTGTATATATATTTTATCCAAATTTACATTATTTTATGTGTATTTGTTTATATATTTTCATACAAATTTACATTATTTTATGTGTTTTTTGTATATATATTTTTCTACTTATTTAAATTATTTTATGTGTATTTTGTATATACATTTTCATAAAAAAATTACGTTATTTTATTGTGTGTATAAGTATATATTTTGATACAAATTTTATACAAATTCATGTTATTTAATGTGTATTTTATATATCTTTTCATACAAATTTATCTTATTTTATGTGTATTTTTTCATATATTTCATTACAAATTTACCTTATTTTATGTTTATTTTGTATATTTATTTCATTCAATTTAAAATTATTTTATGTGTATATTTGTATTTGTATTTAGGTTATTTTATGTGTATTTTGTATATATATTTTCATCCAAAATTACATTATTTTATTGATATTTTCTTAATTTAATTCGATACGAATTTAGATTATTTCATAGGTATTTTGTATACATATTTTTATACTCATTTACATTATCTAAAGTGTGTTTTCTATATATATTTTTATGCAAATTTATTTAATGTTCATTTTTGAACATATATTTTTATAGAAATTTGCGTTATTTTATGTATATAGTTTTATATAAATTTACGTTATTTTATGTGCATTTTGTATATTTATATTTATACAAATACACATTCTTTTATTGGTATATTGTTTATTTACATTTATACGAATTTACATTATTTTGTGTTTTTTGTATACATTTTTTTATACGTATTTACTTAATATTATGTTTATTTTGTATATGTATTTTTATGGAAATCTACGTTATTTTATGTGTATTCGTATATATATTTTGAAAGAAATTTACATTATTTTATATGAATTTTGCATATCTATTTCAATACAAATTTACCTTATTGTATGTGCATTTTGTATATTTATTTTAATACAAGTTCAAATATTTTATGTGTATTTTGGTATCAATAATTTTATAAAAAAGGCGCTATTTTATAGGTATTTTGCATCTTAATTTTCATACAAATTTACATTATTTTAATAATATTCTGTGTATATATTTTGATACGATTTTACATTTTCTATTTGTGTTTTGTATATATATTTTTTATACATATTTACATTATTTAATGTGTATTTTGAATATATATTTCATACAAATTTACGTTATTATATGTGTATTTGTTTATATATTTTCTTTCAAATTTACATTATTTTATATGTATTTTGTATATGTATTTCAATACAAATTAACCTAATTTTATGTGTATTTTGTATATTTCTTTTCATATAAATTTAAATTATTTGTGTGTATTTTTGTATATAGTTTTATACAAATTTAGGTTATTTTATGTACGCATTTACATTATTTAATGTGTGTTTTGTATATATATTTTTATCCAAAGCTACTTTATTTTACGTTCATTTTTGGACAGATATTTTTATGGATATTAGCGTTATTTTATATGTATTTGTATATGTTTTCTCATACAAATTTACATTATTTTTTTGATATTTTGTTTATTTAGTTTGATACGAATTGCATACATATATTTTATACGTATTTACATTACCTAACGAGTATTTTGTTTATATATGTTTAAACAAATTTACGTTATTATATGTATTTTTATAAATATTTTGATACAAATTTACATTATTTTATGTATTTTATATATACATTTCATTTCAAATTTAGCTTATTTTATCTGTATTTTGTATATCTATTTTCATACGAATTTAATTACTTCTGTGTATTTTTGTATATAGTTTTATACAAATTTACCTTATTTTATGTGTATTTTGTATATTTATATTTATACAAATACACATTCTTTTATTGGTATTTTGTTTATTTATTTTTATACGAATTTACATTATTTCATGTGTATTTTGTATACATTTTCTTATACGTATTTACTTCATTTTATGTGTATTTTGAATATATATTTTTATGCAAATCTACGTTATTTTACGTGTATTCTTATATATATTTTGAAACAAATTTACATTGTTTTATATGTATTTTGCATATCTATTTCAATACAGATTTACCTTATTGTATGTGTATTTTGTATATTTAATTTAATACAAATTAATTTTTTCATGTGTATTTTGGTATATATATTTTTATAAAAAAATGCGTTATTTAATGGGTATTTTGCATCTTTATTTTCATACAAATTCTCATTGTTTTATTAATATTCTGTGTATTTATTTTGATACGATTTTACATTATTCTATTTGTGTTTTGTATATATTTTTTTAAACATATTTACATTATTTAATGTGTTTTTTGTATATTTTAAAACAAATTTACTTTATTTTATGCGCATCTATTAAAATATTTTGATACAAATTTACATTATTTTATGTATTTTGTATATATATTTCAATACAAATTAAGTTTATTTTATGTATATTTTGTATATCTATTTTCATTTGTATCAAAATAAATAAACAAAATAGCAATAAAATAATGTAAATTTGTATGAGAAAACATATACAAATACACATAAAATAACGCAAATTTCTAAAAAAATATATGTACAAAAATGCACATAAAATAAAGTAAATTTGCATAAGAATATATATACAAAACACACACTAAATAATGTAAATGCGTACATAAAATAACCTAAATTTGTATAAAACTATATACAAAAGTACACAAAAATAATTTAAATTTGTTTGAAAAGAAATATACAAAATACACATAAAATTAGGTAAATTTGTTTTGAAATACATATACAAAATACACATCAAATAATGTAAATTTGAATGAAAATATATAAACAAATACACTTAAAATAACGTAAATTTGTATAAAATATATATGCAAGATACACATTAAATAATGTAAATGTGTATAAAAAAATATATACAAAAAAACAAATAGAATAATGTAAAATCGTATCAAAATAAATACACAGAACATCAATAAAATAATATAAATTTGTATGAAAATAAAGATGCAAAATTCCCAAAAATTATCGCATTTTTTATAAAAATATATTTACCAAAATACACATAAAATATTTAAATTTGTATTGAAATAAATATACAAAATGCATATACAGTAAGGTAAATTTGTATTGAAAGAAATATTCAAAAATACATATAAAACAATGTAAATTTGTTTCAAAATATATATACGAATACACATAAAATAAAGTAGATTTCTATAGAAATATATATACAAAATACATATGAAATTATGTAAATACGTATAAAAATATATATACAAAATACATATCAAATAATGTAGATTCGTGTCAAAATAAATAAACAAAATATCATGAAAAGAATGTGTATTAGTATGAAAATAGATAGTAGATAATAAATTTGTATAAAATATATATGCAAGATACACATTAAATAATGTAAATATGTATAAAAAAGTATATACAAAAAACAAATAGAATAATGTAACATCGTATCAAAATAAATACACCGAATATTAATAAAATAATGTAAATTTGTATGAAAATAAAGATGCAAAATTCCCATAAAATAGCGCATTTCTTTTAAAAATATAAATACCAAAAAACACATAAAATATTTAAATTTGCATTGAAATAACTATACATAATGCACATACAATAAGGTAAATTTGTATTGAAAGAGATATGCAAAAATACATATAAAACAATGTAAATTTGTTTCAAAATATATATACGAATACAAATAAAAAAACGTAGATTTCTATAAAAATATATATACAAAATACACATAAAATTAAGTAAATACGTATAAAAAAATGTATACAAAATACACATAAAATAATGTAAATTCGAATAAAATTGAATAAACAAAATACCAATAAAAGAATGTGTATTTGGATAAATATAAATATACAAAATACACATACAAAATAAACATAAAATAAGGTAGATTTGTAATAAAATATATGTACAAAATACACATAAGATAATGTAAATTTATATGAAAATATATATACAAATACACATAAAATACCATGAATTTGTATAAAAATATATATTCAAAATAAATATTAAATAATGTAAAAGCGTATAATATACAAAGTACATATAAAATAATGTAAATTCGTATCAATATAAATCAACAAAACACCAATAAAATAATATATATTTGAATGAAAATAAATTTACAAAATACACATAATATAACTAAAATTTGTATTGAAATATATACAAAAATACATATAAATAATTTGAGTTTTTATGAAAATAGATATACAAAATACACATAAAACTAGGTAAATTTCTTTTGAAATGTATATACAAAATACCCATAAAATATTGTAAATTTGTGTCAAAATATATAAGCAAATACACATAAAATAACGTAAATTTTCATGAAAATTATATACAAAATACACATAGAAAAATGTCAATTCGTATCAAAATGAATGAGCAGAATGTCAATAAAATATTGTAAATTTGTATGAAAATAAAGATGCAAAATACCCAAAAAATAAAGCATATGTTTACAAAAATACAGATACAAAAATACATATCGAATAATTAATTTTGTATGAAAATTAATATACTAAATGCGTATATAATAAGGTAAATTTGTATTGAAAAAATATGCAACATACACGTTTACTCATACAAATTTATATTATTTTATTTGTATTTTGTTTATTTATTTTGATACGAATTACATGATTATATGTGTATTTTGCACATTTTTTATACGTATTTACATTATTTAATGTGTATTTTGTTTATATATTTTCATTCAAATTTACGTTATTATATGTGTATTTGTATAAATACTTTGATTCAAATTTACTTTATTTCATGTATTTTGTATATATATTTCAATTCAAATTTAGCTTATTTTGTGTGTATTTTGTATATATTTTCATACAAATTTAATTACTTCTGTGTATTTTTGTATATAGTTTTATATAAATTTACGTTATTTTATGATGAAAAAAAAGATGCAAAATACCCATAAGATAAAGCATATTTTTTTTAAAAAATACATATACAAAAATACACATAGAATAATTAAATTTGTATTAAAATTAATATACAAAATGCACACATACAATAAGGTAAATTTGTATTGAAAAAAAACGCAAAATACAAATAAAACAGTGTAAATTTGTTTAAAAATATATATACGAATACACATAAAATAACGTAGATTTCTATAGAAATATATATATATATATATATATATATATATATATATATATATAAAAATATATATATATAAAATACATATTAAGTAATGTAAATTTGTGTCAAAATATGTAAACAAAAAATCATGAAAAGAATGTGTATTTGTATGAAAATAAATAATAGATAATAAATTTATATGAAATATATATGCAAGATACACATTAAAAAAGGTAAATATGTATAAAAAAAAATATATACAAAAAACAAATAGAATAATGTAAAATCGTATCAAAATAAATACACCGAATATTAATAAAATAATGTAAATTTGTATGAAAATAAAGATGCAAAATTCCCATCAAATAGCGCATTTCTTATAAAAATATATATACCAAAATACTCATAAAATATTTAAATTTGTAATGAAATAAATATACAAAATGCACATACAATAAGGTAAACTTCTATTGAAAGAGATATGCAAAAATACATATAAAACAATGTAAATATGTTTCAAAATATATATACGAATACACATAAAATAACGTAGATTTCTATAAAAATATATATTCAAAATACACATAAAATTAGGTAAATACGTATAAAAAAATGTAAACAAAATACACATAAAATAATATAAATTCGAAACAAAATAAATAAACAAAATACCAATAAAAGAATGTGTATTTGTTCTGTGTATTTTTGTATATAGTTTTATACAAATTTACGATATTTTTTTTGTATTTTGTATATTTATATTTATACAAATACACATTCTTTTACTGGTATTTTGTTTATTTATTTTGATACGATTTTTATGTGTATTTTGTATTCATTTTTTTATACGTATTTACTTCATTTTATGTGTTTTGTATATATTTTTATAGAAATCAACGTTATTTTATGTGTATTCGTATATATATTTTGAAACAAATTTACATTGTTTTATATGTATTTTGCATATCTATATCAATACAAATTTATCTTACAGTATGTGCATTTTTTATATTTATTTTAATACAAATTTTTATATTTTATGTGTATTTTGGTATATATATTTTTATAAAAAATGCGTTATTTTATGGCTATTTTGCATCTTTATTTTCATACATATTTACATTATTTAATTAATATTCTGTGTATTGATTTTGATACGACTTTACATTATTCTATTTGTGTTTTGTATATATTTTTTTTATACATATTTACATTATTTAATTAGTATTTTGTATATATATTTGATACAAATTTACGTTATTTTAAGTGTTTATGCTTATATATTTTCATTCAAATTTCCATTATTTTATGTGTATTTTGTATATGTATTTCAATACAAATTTACCTAATTTTATGTGTATTTTGTATATTTATTTTCATACAAATTTAAATTATTTTTGTGTATTTTTGTATATCGTTTTATACAAACAGGTTATTTTATGAGTATTTTGTATATCTATTTTCATACAAATACACATTCTTTTATTGATATTTTGTTTATTTATTTTGACGAGAATTTAAATTATTTAATGTGTATTTTATATATATATTTTTATACGTATTTACATCATTTCATGTGTATTTTGTATATATATTTCTATAGAAATCTACGTTATATTATGTGTATTCGTAAATAGATTTTTAAACAAATTTACACTTTTATGTGTATTTTGCATATTTTTTCAATACAAATTTACCTTATTGTATATGCATTTTGTATATTAATTTTAATACAAATTTAATTATTCTATGTGTATTTTTGTATATGTATTTTTATAAAAATATGCTTTATTTTTTAGGTATTTTGCATCTTTATTTTCATACAAATTTATGTTAATTTTTTGATATTCTGCTCATTCATTTTGATACGATTTGACATTATTCTATGTGTATTTTGTATATATTTTTCATACAAATTTACGTTATTTTATGTGTATTTGTTTATATATTTTGACACAAATTTACAATATTTTATGGGTATTTTGTATATATATTTCAAAAGAAATTTACCTAGTTTTATGTGTATTTTGAATATCTATTTTCATACAAACTCAAGTTTTGTATATATTTCAATACGAATTTTAGTTATGTTATGTGTATTTTGTAAATCTATTTTCATTCAAATATATATTATTTTATTGATATTTTGTTGATTTATATTGATACGAATTTACATTATTTTATATGTACTTTTTATATATTTTTTTATACGCATTTACATTATTTATTATTTATTATAATATATAATTTTATGCAAATTCATGGTATTTTATGTGTATTTGTATATATATTTTCATATAAATTTACATTATTTTATGTGTATTTTGTACATATATTTCATTACAAATTTACCTTATTTTATGTTTATTTTGTATGTGTATTTTGTACATTTATATTTATACAAATACATATTCTTTTATTGGTATTTTGTTTATTTATTTTGTTTCGAATTTACATTATTTTATGTGTATTTTGTTTCCATTATTTTATACGTATTTCCTTAATTTTATGTGTATTTTATATATATATTTTTATAGAAATCTACGTTATTTTATGTGTTTTCGTATATATATTTTGAAACAAATTTACATTGTTTTATATGTATTTTTGCATATCTCTTTCAATAGAAGTTTACCTTATTGTATGTGCATTTTGTATATTTATTTCAATACAAATTTAAATATTTTATGTGTATTTTGGTATATATATTTTTATAAGAAATGCGCTATTTGATAGGAATTTTGCATCTATATTTTCATACAAATTTACATTATTTTATTAATATTCGGTGTATATATTTTATACCTATTTACATTATTTAATGTGTATTTTGTTTATATATTTTCATACAAATTTACGTTATTATATGTGTATTTGAATATATATTTTGATACAAATTTGAATTATTTTATGTATTTTCTATATTTATTTAAATTCTAATTTAGGTTATTTTATGTCTTTTGTATATCTATTTTCATACAAATTTAATTATTTTTGTTTATTTTTGTATATAGTTTTATACAATTTTACGTTATTATATGTGTATTTTGTATATTTGTACTTATACAAGTACACATTCTTTTATTGGTATTTTGTTCATTTATTTTGATACGAATTTACATTATTTTATGTGTATTTTGTATACATTTTCTTATACGTATTTACTTCATTTTATGTGTATTTTGTATATATTTTTTTATAGAAATCTACGTTATTTTATGTGTATTCGTATATATATATTGAAAGAAATTTACATTGTTTTATATGTATTTTGCATATTTGAAGAAAAATAAATATACAAAATGCACATAAAATAAGGTAAATATATATAAAACAATATACAAAAATACACAGAAGTATTTAAATTTGTATGAAAATAGATATACAAAATACACACAAAGTAAGCTTAATTTGAATTGAAATATATGTACAAAATACATAAAATAAAGTAAATTTGAATCAAAATATTTTTCAAATACACATAATTACGTAAATTTTATATAAAAATATATAAACAAAATACACATTAAATAATATAATTACGTATAAAAAAATATATACAAAATACACATATAATCATGTAATTCGTATCAAAATAAATAAGCAAAATACCAATAAAATAATATATTTGTATTTGTATTTGTAAATTTGTATTGTAATATATACAAAAATACATAAAAATAATTTGAGTTTGTATGAAAATAGATATTCAAAATACACATAAAACTAGGTAAATTTCTTTTGAAATATATATACAAAATACATATAGAATATTGTAAATTTGTGTGAAAATATATAAAGAAATACACATAAAATAACTTAAAATAACGTAAATATGTATCAAATATATATACAAAAATCACATTAAATAATGTAAATATGTATAGAAAAAATATATACAAAACACAAATAAAATAATGTAAAATCGTATCAAAATAAATACAGAAAATATTAATAAAATAATGTAAATTTGTATGAAAATTAAGATGTAAAATACCCATAAAATAACGCATTTTTTATAAAAATATATATACGAAAAAACATAAAATATTTGATTTTGTATTAAAATAAATAGATATACAAAATACACATAAAATAAGCTAAATTTGAATTGAAACATATATACAAAATACATAAAATAATGTAAATTTGTATCAAAATACTTATACACTTATACAAATACACATATAATAACGTAAATTTGTATAAAAATATATAAACAAAATACACATTAAATAATGTAAATACGTATAAAAAAATATTTTTTCATTACAAATTTACCTTATTATATACGCATTTTGTATATTAATTTTAATACAAATTTAATTATTCGATGTGTATTTTTTTACCTGTATTTTTATAAACATATGCTTTATTTTTTGGGTATTTTGCATCTTTATTTTCATACAAATTTACATTATTTTATTGATATTCTGCTCATTCATTTTGATACGAATTGACATTATTCTATGTGTGTTTTGTATATATTTTTCATACAAATTTACGTTATTTTATGTGTATTTGTTTATATATTTTGACACAAATTTACAATATTTTATGGGTATTTTGTATATACATTTCAAAAGAAATTTACCTAGTTTTATGTGTATTTTGTATATTTATTTTCATACAAACTCAAATTATTTCTATGTATTTTTGTATATATTTTAATACAAATTTTAGTTATGTTATGGGTATTTTGTAAATCTATTTTCATTCAAATATATATTATTTTATTGGTATTTTGTTGATTTATATTGATACGAATTTACATTATTTTATATGTACTTTGTATATATATTTTATTACGCATTTACATTATTTAATATTTATTTTGAATATATGATTTTATACAAATTCATGGAATTTTATGTGTATTTGTATATATATTTTTATATAAATTTACATTATTTTATGTGTATTTTGTACATATATTTCATTATTTACCTTATTTTATGTTTATTTTGTATGTGTATTTTGTACATTTATATTTATACAAATACACATTCTTTTATTGGTATTTTGTTTATTTATTTTGTTTCGAATTTATATTATTTAATGTGTATTTTCTTTACATTTTTTTATACGTATTTACCTGATTTTATGTATTTTGTATATATATTTTTATAGAAATCTACGTTATTTTATGTGTATTCGTATATATATTTTGAAACAAATTTACATTGTTTTATATGTATTTTTGCATATCTCTTTCAATAGAAGTTTACCTTATTGTATATTCATTTTGTATGTTTATTTCAATACAAATTTAAATATTTTATGTGTATTTAGGTATATATATTTTTATAAGAAATGCGCTATTTGATGGGAATTTTGCATCTTTATTTTCATACAAATTTACATTATTTTATTAACATTCGGTGTATTTATTTTGATACGATTTTACATTATTTTATTTGTTTTATGTATATATATATTTTTTTTTATACATAGTTACATTATTAATGTGTATCTTGCATATATATTTCATACAAATTTATTATCTATTATTTATTTTCATACAAATACACATTCTTTTCATGATATTTTGTTTATTTATTTTGACACGAATTTACATTACTTAATATGTATTTTATATATATATTTTTATACGTATTTACATAATTTCATGTGTATTTTGTATATATATTTCTATAGAAATCTACGTTATTTTATGTGTATTCGTATATATATTTTGAAACAAATTTACACAGTTTTATTTGTTTTTTGCGTTTTTTTTCAATACAAATTTACCTTATTGTATGTGTGCATTTTGTATATTAATTTTAATACAAATTTAATTATTCTATGTGTATTTTTGAATATGTATTTTTAGAAAAAAATATGCTTTATCTTATGGGTATTTTGCATCTTTATATTCATACAAATTTAAATTATTTTATTGATATTCTGTGTACTTATTTTGATACGATTTTACATTATTCTATGTATAACAAAAATAAATACAGAATACACAAAACAAGATATGCAAAATACATATAAACAATGTAAATTTGTTTCAAAATATATATACGAAAACACATGAAATAAGGTAGATTTCTATAAAAATATATATACAAAATACACATAAAATTAAGTAAATACGTATAAAAAATGTATACAAAATACTCATAAAATAATGTAAATTAGTATCAAAATAAATAAACAAAATACCAATAAAAGAATGTGTATTTGTATAAATATATATATACAAAATACACATTAAATAATATAAATTTGTTTAAAACTATACAAAATACACATAAAATGATGTAAATACGTATAAAAATATATATACAAAATACACATTAAATAATGTAAATTCGCGTCAAAATAAATAAACAAAATATCAATAAAAGAATGTGTATTTGTATAAATATAAATATACAAAATACACATAAAATAACGTAAATTTATATAAAACTATATACAAAAATACACAGAATTAATTAAATTTGTATGAAAATATATACAAAATACACACAAAATAAGCTAAATTTGAATTGAAATATATATACAAATACATGAAATAAAGTAAATTTGTATCAAAATATTTATAGAAATACACATATAATAACGTAAATTTGTATGAAAATATATAAACAAAATACACATTAAATAATGTCAATACGTATAAAAAAATGTGTACAAAATACACACGGAAGAGGAAGAGAAGAAAAAAGAGGGAAAGCATAACGAGACCTATATTTGTGTGTGTGTGTGTGTGTGTGTGTGTGTGTGTGTGTGTGTGTGTGTGTGTGTGTGTGTGTGTGTGTGTGTGTGTTCCATTAAAGCTAAAGAGGATTGTGATAAAGAATAAAGAAGTAGTTGTTGCTATCCTTCAATCCTTATCTCACCTTTATCTGACACACACACACACACACAGACACACATACACACACACACACACACACACACACACACACACACACACACACACACACACACACACACACACACACACACACACACACACACACACACACATACACAGTTGTTATGATCCGTTTTTGCTTTACCTTCAAATTTATATATAAAAAAAAAACGTTGAGCAAAAGACGTTTTTTTTTCCTGTTATTTTTTTTTGTTTGTTTTGACTGTAGCGTATTCTGTGAGGGAATGTGGTGCCCAGCTTTCCGTGGGCCGGTCAGTCAGTCCGTGCGAGGTGATTCAGGTCATAATCATGTAATTCGTATCAAAATAAATAAACAAAATATTAATAAAATAATATAAATTTGTATGAGTAAACGTGTATAAATATAAATGTACAAAATACACATACAAAATAAACATAAAATAAGGTAAATTTGTAATGAAATATATGTACAATATATACATAAAACAATGTAAATTTATATGAAAATATATATACAAATACACATAAAATACCATGAATTTGTATAAAATTATATATTCAAAATAAATATTAAATAATGTAAATGCGTATAAAAATATATATAAAAAGTACATATAAAATAATGTAAATTCGTATTAATATAAATCAACAAAATACCAATAAAATAATATATATTTGAATGAAAATAGATTTACAAAATACATATAACCTATCTAAAATTTGTATTGAAATATATACAAAAATACATATAAATAATTTGAGTTTGTATGAAAATAGATATTCAAAATACACATAAAACTAGGTAAATTTCTTTAGAAATATATATACAAAGTACCCATAAAATATTGTAAATTTGTGTTAAAATATATAAACAAATACACATAAAATAACGTAAATTTGTATGAAAAATATATACAAAATACACATAGAATAATGTCAAATCGTATCAAAATGAATGAGCAGAATATGAATAAAATAACGTAAATTTGAATGAAAATAAAGATGCAAAATACCCATAAAATAATTTTCGTACAAATTTACATTATTTTATTGATATTCTCTTTATTTATTTTGATGCGATTTAACATTATTCTATGTGTTTTTTGTATATATTTTTTTATACATATTTACATTAGTTAATGTTCATTTTGTATATATATTTTATCCAAATTTACATTATTTTAAGTGTATGTGTTTATATATTTTCATACATATTTACATTATTTTATGTGTTTTGTATATATATTTTTCTACGTATTTAAATTATTTTATGTGTATTTGTATATACATTTTCATAAAAAAAATACGTTATTTTATTGTGTGTATAAGTATATATTTTGATACAAATTTTATACAGATTCATGTTATTTAATGTGTATTTGTATATATATTTTCATACAAATTTATATTATTTTATGTGTATTTTTTCATATATTTCATTACAAATTTACCTTATTTTATGTTTATTTTGTATATTTATTTCATTCAATTTTAAATTATATTATGTGTATATTTGTATTTGTATTTAGGTTATTTTATGTGTATTTTGTATATATATTTTCATCCAAAATTACATTATTTTATTGGTATTTCTTAATTTAATTCGATACGAATTTTGATTATTTCATAGGTATTTTGTATACATATTTTTATACTCATTTACATTATCTAATGTGTGTTTTGTATATATATTTTTATGCAAATTTATTTAATGTTAATTTTTGTACATATATTTTTATAGAAATTTGCGTTATTTTATGTATATAGTTTTATATAAATTTACGTTATTTTATGTGCATTTTGTATATTTATATTTATACAAATACACTTTCTTTTATTGGTATATTGTTTTTTTACATTTATACGAATTTATATTATTTTATGTGTATTTTGTATACATTTTTTTATACGTATTTACTTAATTGTATGTGTATTTTGTATATGTATTTTTATAGAAATCTACGTTATTTTATGTGTATTCGTATATATATTTTGAAACAAATTTACATTATTTTATATGTATTTTGCATATCTATTTCAATACAAATTTACCTTATTATATGTGCATTTTGTATATTTATTTTAATACAAGTTCAAATATTTTATGTGTATTTTGGTATCAATAATTTTATAAAAATGCGTTATTTTATGAGTATTTTGCATCTTAATTTTCATTTTATATGTACTTTGTATATATATTTTTATACGCTTTTACATTATTTAATATTTATTTTGAATATATATTTTTATACAAATTCATGGTATTTTGTGTATTTGTATATATTTTTTCATATAAATTTACATTATTTTATGTGTATTTTGTACATATATTTTATTACAAATCTATCTTATTTTATGTTTATTTTGTATATGTATTTTGTATATTGATATTTATCCAAATACACATTCTTTTATTGGTATTTTGTTTATTTATTTTAAATCGAATTTACATTATTTTATGTGTATTTTGTATACATTTTTTTATACGTATTTACTTAATTTTATGTGTATTTTGTATATATATTTTTATAGAAATCTACGTTTTTTTATTTGTATTCGTATATATATTTTGAAACAAATTTACATTGTTTTATATGTATTTTTGCATATCTCTTTCAATACAAATTTACCTTATTGTATGTGCATTTTGTATATTTATTTCAATACAAATTTAAATGTTTTATGTGTATTTTGGTATATATATTTTTATAAGAAATGCGCTATTTTATGGGAATTTTGTATATATATTTTTATAGAAATGTACGTTTTTTTATTTGTATTCGTATATATATTTTGAAACAAATTTACATTGTTTTATATGTATTTTTGCATATCTCTTTCAATACAAATTTACCTTATTGTATGTGCATTTTGTATATTTATTTCAATGCAAATTTAAATATTTTATGTGTATTTTGTTATATATATTTTTATAAGAAATGCGCTATTTTACGGGAATTTTGCATCATATTGCAAATATATTTTATACAAATTTACGTTATTTTAAGTGTATTTGTTTATATATTTTCTTTCAAATTTACATTATTTGATGTGTATTTTTTATATGTATTTCAATACAAATTTACCTAATTTTATGTATTTTGTATATTTCTTTTCAAACAAATTTAATTATTTTTGTGTATTTTTGTATATAGTTTTATACAAATTTAGGTTATTTTATGTAAGCATTTACATTATTTAGTGTGTATTTTGTATATATATTTTTTTGCAAATTTACTTTATTTTATGTGCATTTTTGTACATATATTTTTATAGAAATTTGCGTTATTTGTATATGTTTTCTCATACAAATTTACATTATTTTATTGCTATTTTGTTTATTTATTTTGATACGAATTACATGATTATGTGTGTATTTTGCACATATTTTTTATACGTATTTACATTACTTAATGTGTATTTTGTTTATATATTTCTAAACAAATCTACGTTATTATATGTATTTGTATAAATATTTTGATACAGATTTACATTATTTTATGTATTTTGTATGTACATTTCAATTCAAATTTAGCTTATTTTAGCTGTATTTTGTATACATATTTTCATACAAATTTAATTACTTCTGTGTATTTTTGTATATAGTTTTATACAAATTTACGATATTTTATGTGTATTTTGTATATTTATATTTATACAAATACACATTCTTTTACTGGTATTTTGTTTATTTATTTTGATACGATTTTTATGTATATTTTGTATTCATTTTTTTATATGTATTTACTTCATTTTATGTGTATTTTGTATATATTTTTATAGAAATCTACGTTATTTTATGTGTATTCGTATATATATTTTGAAACAAATTTACATTTTTTATATGTATTTTGCATATCTATTTCAATACAAATTTACCTTATAGTATGTGCATTTTTTATACTTATTTTAATACAAATTTTAATATTTTATGTGTATTTTGGTATATGTATTTTTATAAAAAATGCGTTATTTTATGGCATTTTTGCATCTTTATTTTCATACAAATTTACATTATTTTATTAATATTCTGTGTATTTATTGTTGATACGATTTTACATTATTCTATTTGTGTTTTGTATATATATTTTTTTAAACATATTTACATTATTTAATGTGTATTTTGTATATATATTTGATACAAATTTACGTTATTTTAAGTGTATATGTTTATATATTTTCATTCAAATTTCGATTATTTAATGTGTATTTTGTATATGTATTTCAATACAAATTTACCTAATATCCATATACACATTCTTTTATTGGTATTTTGTTTATTTATTTTAATTCGAATTTACATTATTTTATGTGTATTTTGTATACATTTTTTTATACGTATATACTTAATTTTATGTGTATTTTGTATATATATTTTTATAGAAATCTACATTTTTTTATTTGTATTCGTATATATATTTTGAAACAAATTTACATTGTTTAATATGTATTCTTGCATATCTCTTTCAATACAAATTTACCTTATTGCATGTGCATTTTGTATATTTATTTCAATGCAAATTTAAATATTTTATGTGTACTTTGGTATATATATTTTTATAAGATTACGAAAATTTGAATAAAAATATATACAAAAAAACAAAAAAATAAGTTTCAATTTGTATGAAAATAGATATACAAATGCATATATAATTAGTTAAATTTGTATTTAAATACATGTATAAAATACACATTAAATAATGTAAATTTGTATGAAATGAAAAAAAATTCACATAAAATTCGCGTCAAAATAAATAAACAAAATATCAATAAAAGAATGT
Organism: Eriocheir sinensis; assembly: GCF_024679095.1. NCBI lineage: Eukaryota > Metazoa > Arthropoda > Malacostraca > Decapoda > Varunidae > Eriocheir > Eriocheir sinensis. The sequence continues at coordinate 236,186 of NW_026111510.1, read as the reverse complement.
GTATTTGTATGAAAATAGATATACAAAATACACATAAAATAACCTAAATTTGTATCAAACTATATACAAAAATACACAAAAATATTTTAAATTTGTATGAAAATAAATATACAAAATACACATAAAATTAGGTAAATTTGTATTTAAATACATACACAAAATACACATAAAATAATGTAAATTTGAATGAAAATACATAAGCAAATACACCTAAAATAACGTAAATTTTTATAAAAAAAATATGTACAAAACGCAAATAGAATAATGTAAAATCGTATCAAAATAAATACACAGAATATTAATAAAATAATGTAAATTGGTATGAAAATAAAGAAGCAAAATACCCATAAAATAACGCATTTTTTTTATTTATAAAGATATATATATATATATATATATATATATATATATATATATATATATATATATATATTTATATATATATATATATATATATATATATATATATATATATATATATATATATATATATATATATATATATATATATATATATATATATATACCAAAATACACTTCAAAAAATTAAATTTGTAATAAAATAAATATACAAAAAACACATACAATAAGGTAAATTTGTATTGAAATACATATGCAGAATACATATAAAACAATGTAAATTTGTTTCAAAATATATATACGAATACACATAAAATAACGTAGATTTCTATAAATATATATATACAAAATACAAATAAAATGAAGTAAATACGAATGAAAAAATGTATACAAAATACACATAAAATAATGTAAATTCGTATCAAAATAAATAAACAAAATACCAATAAAAGAATGTGTATTTGTATAAATATAAATATACAAAATACACATAAAATAACGTAAATTTATATAAAACTATATACAAAAATACACAGAAGTAATTAAATTTGTATGAAAATATACACAAAATACACACAAAATAAGCTAAATTTGAATTGAAATATATATACAAAATACATGAAATAAAGTAAATTTGTATCAAAATATTTATACAAATACACATATAATAACGTAGATTTGTATGAAAATATATAAACAAAATACACATTAAATAAAGTAAATACGTATAAAAAAATATGTACAAAATATACATATAATCATGTAATTCGTATCAAAATAAATAAACAAAATACCAATAAAATAATATAAATTTGTATGAGTAAACGTGTTTGTTGCATATTTTTTCAATACAAATTTACCTTATTATATACGCATTTTGTATATTAGTTTTAATAAAATTTAATTATTCGATGTGTATTTTTGTAACTGTATTTTTATAAACATATGCTTTATTTTTTGGGTATTTTGCATCTTTATTTTCATACAAATTTACATTATTTAATTGATATTCTGCTCATTCATTTTGATACGAATTGACATTATTCTATTTGTTTTTTGTATATGCTTTTTTATACATATTTACATTATTTAATGTGTATCTTGCATATATATTTTATACAAATTTATTATCTATTATCTATTTTCATACAAATACACATTCTTTTCATGATATTTTGTTTATTTATTTTGACACGAATTTACATTATTTGATATGTATTTTGTATATATATTTTTATACGTATTTACATAATTTCATATGTATTTTGTATATATTTCTATAGAAATCTACTTTATTTTATGTGTATTCGTATATATATTTTGAAACAAATTTACATTGTTTTATATGTATTTTTTGAATATCTAATGTGTGTTTTGAATATATATTTTTATGCAAATTTATTTAATGTTAATTTTTGTACATATATTTTTATAGAAATTTGCGTTATTTTATGTATATAGTTTTATATAAATTTACGTTATTTTATGTGCATTTTGTATATTTATATTTATACAAATACACTTTCTTTTATTGGTATATTGTTTTTTTACATTTATACGAATTTATATTATTTTATTTGTATTTTGTATACATTTTTTTATACGTATTTACTTAATTGTATGTGTATTTTATATATGTATTTTTATAGAAATCTACGTTATTTTATGTGTATTCGTATATATATTTTGAAACAAATTTACATTATTTTATATGTATTTTGCATATCTATTTCAATACAAATTTACCTTATTATATGTGCATTTTGTATATTTATTTTAATACAAGTTCAAATATTTTATGTGTATTTTGGTATCAATAATTTTATAAAAATGCGTTATTTTATGAGTATTTTGCATCTTAATTTTCATTTTATATGTACTTTGTATATATATTTTTATACGCTTTTACATTATTTAATATTTATTTTGAATATATTTTTTTATACAAATTCATGGTATTTTGTGTATTTGTATATATTTTTTCATATAAATTTACATTATTTTATGTGTATTTTGTACATATATTTTATTACAAATCTACCTTATTTTATGTTTATTTTGTATATGTATTTTGTATATTGATATTTATCCAAATACACATTCTTTTATTGGTATTTTGTTTATTTATTTTAAATCGAATTTACATTATTTTATGTGTATTTTGTATACATTTTTTTTATACGTATTTACTTAATTTTATGTGTATTTTGTATATATATTTTTATAGAAATCTACGTTTTTTTATTTGTATTCGTATATATATTTTGAAACAAATTTACATTGTTTTATATGTATTTTTGCATATCTCTTTCAATACAAATTTACCTTATTGTATGTGCATTTTGTATATTTATTTCAATACAAATTTAAATGTTTTATGTGTATTTTGGTATATATATTTTTATAAGAAATGCGCTATTTTATGGGAATTTTGTATATATATTTTTATAGAAATGTACGTTTTTTTATTTGTATTCGTATATATATTTTGAAACAAATTTACATTGTTTTATATGTATTTTTGCATATCTCTTTCAATTCAAATTTACCTTATTGTATGTGCATTTTGTATATTTATTTCAATGCAAATTTAAATATTTTATGTGTATTTTGGTATATATATTTTTATAAGAAATGCGCTATTTTACGGGAATTTTGCATCATATTGCAAATATATTTTATACAAATTTACGTTATTTTAAGTGTATTTGTTTATATATTTTCTTTCAAATTTACATTATTTGATGTGTATTTTTTATATGTATTTCAATACAAATTTACCTAATTTTATGTGTATTTTGTATATTTCTTTTCAAACAAATTTAATTATTTTTGTGTATTTTTGTATATAGTTTTATACAAATTTAGGTTATTTTATGTAAGCATTTACATTATTTAGTGTGTATTTTGTATATATATTTTTTTGCAAATTTACTTTATTTTATGTGCATTTTTGTACATATATTTTTATAGAAATTTGCGTTATTTGTATATGTTTTCTCATACAAATTTACATTATTTTATTGCTATTTTGTTTATTTATTTTGATACGAATTACATGATTATGTGTGTATTTTGCACATATTTTTTATACGTATTTACATTACTTAATGTGTATTTTGTTTATATATTTCTAAACAAATCTACGTTATTATATGTATTTGTATAAATATTTTAATACAGATTTACATTATTTTATGTATTTTGTATGTACATTTCAATTCAAATTTAGCTTATTTTAGCTGTATTTTGTATACATATTTTCATACAAATTTAATTACTTCTGTGTATTTTTGTATATAGTTTTATACAAATTTACGATATTTTATGTGTATTTTGTATATTTATATTTATACAAATACACATTCTTTTACTGGTATTTTGTTTATTTATTTTGATACGATTTTTATGTATATTTTGTATTCATTTTTTTATATGTATTTACTTCATTTTATGTGTATTTTGTATATATTTTTATAGAAATCTACGTTATTTTATGTGTATTCGTATATATATTTTGAAACAAATTTACATTTTTTATATGTATTTTGCATATCTATTTCAATACAAATTTACCTTATAGTATGTGCATTTTTTATACTTATTTTAATACAAATTTTAATATTTTATGTGTATTTTGGTATATGTATTTTTATAAAAAATGCGTTATTTTATGGCATTTTTGCATCTTTATTTTCATACAAATTTACATTATTTTATTAATATTCTGTGTATTTATTGTTGATACGATTTTACATTATTCTATTTGTGTTTTTTATATATATTTTTTTAAACATATTTACATTATTTAATGTGTATTTTGTATATATATTTGATACAAATTTACGTTATTTTAAGGGTATATGTTTATATATTTTCATTCAAATTTCGATTATTTAATGTGTATTTTGTATATGTATTTCAATACAAATTTACCTAATATCCATATACACATTCTTTTATTGGTATTTTGTTTATTTATTTTAATTCGAATTTACATTATTTTATGTGTATTTTGTATACATTTTTTTATACGTATATACTTAATTTTATGTGTATTTTGTATATATATTTTTATAGAAATCTACATTTTTTTATTTGTATTCGTATATATATTTTGAAACAAATTTACATTGTTTAATATGTATTCTTGCATATCTCTTTCAATACAAATTTACCTTATTGCATGTGCATTTTGTATATTTATTTCAATGCAAATTTAAATATTTTATGTGTATTTTGGTATATATATTTTTATAAGATTACGAAAATTTGAATAAAAATATATACAAAAAAACAAAAAAATAAGTTTCAATTTGTATGAAAATAGATATACAAATGCATATATAATTAGTTAAATTTGTATTTAAATACATGTATAAAATACACATTAAATAATGTAAATTTGTATGAAATGAAAAAAAATTCACATAAAATTCGCGTCAAAATAAATAAACAAAATATCAATAAAAGAATGTGTATTTGTATGAAAATAGATATACAAAATACACATAAAATAACCTAAATTTGTATCAAACTATATACAAAAATACACAAAAATATTTTAAATTTGTATGAAAATAAATATACAAAATACACATAAAATTAGGTAAATTTGTATTTAAATACATACACAAAATACACATAAAATAATGTAAATTTGAATGAAAATACATAAGCAAATACACCTAAAATAACGTAAATTTTTATAAAAAAAAATATGTACAAAACGCAAATAGAATAATGTAAAATCGTATCAAAATAAATACACAGAATATTAATAAAATAATGTAAATTGGTATGAAAATAAAGAAGCAAAATACCCATAAAATAACGCTTTTTTTTTTTTATATATATATATATATATATATATATATATATATATATATATATATATATATATATATATATATATATATATATATATATATATATATATATATATATATATATATATATATATATATATATATATATATATATATATATATATATATACAAAATACACATATATATAAGGTAAATTTGTATTGAAATAGATATGCAAAATACATATAAAACAATGTAAATTTGTTTCAAAATATATATACGAATACACATAAAATAACGTAGATTTCTATAAAATATATACAAAATAATAAATGAAGTAAATACGAATGAAAAATGTATACAAAATACACATAAAATAATGTAAATTCGTATCAAAATAAATAAACAAAATACCAATAAATAAAGAATGTATTTGTATAAATATAAATATACAAAATACACATAAAATAACGGAAATTTATATAAAACTATATACAAAAATACACAGAAGTAATTAAATTTGTATGAAAATATACACAAAATACACACAAAATAAGCTAAATTTGAATTGAAATGTATACACAAAATACATGAAATAAAAGTAAATTTGTATCAAAATATTTATACAAATACACATATAATAACGTAGATTTGTATGAAAATATAAACAAAATACACATTAAATAAAGTAAATACGTATAAAAAAATATGTACAAAATATACATATAATCATGTAATTCGTATCAAAATAAATAAACAAAATACCAATAAAATAATATAAATTTGTATGAGTAAACGTGTTTGTTGCATATTTTTTCAATACAAATTTACCTTATTATATACGCATTTTGTATATTAGTTTTAATAAAATTTAATTATTCGATGTGTATTTTTGTAACTGTATTTTTATAAACATATGCTTTATTTTTTGGGTATTTTGCATCTTTATTTTCATACAAATTTACATTATTTAATTGATATTCTGCTCATTCATTTTGATACGAATTGACATTATTCTATTTGTTTTTTGTATATGCTTTTTTATACATATTTACATTATTTAATGTGTATCTTGCATATATATTTTATACAAATTTATTATCTATTATCTATTTTCATACAAATACACATTCTTTTCATGATATTTTGTTTATTTATTTTGACACGAATTTACATTATTTGATATGTATTTTGTATATATATTTTTATACGTATTTACATAATTTCATATGTATTTTGTATATATATTTCTATAGAAATCTACTTTATTTTATGTGTATTCGTATATATATTTTGAAACAAATTTACATTGTTTTATATGTATTTTTTGAATATCTAATGTGTGTTTTGAATATATATTTTTATGCAAATTTATTTAATGTTAATTTTTGTACATATATTTTTATAGAAATTTGCGTTATTTTATGTATATAGTTTTATATAAATTTACGTTATTTTATGTGCATTTTGTATATTTATATTTATACAAATACACTTTCTTTTATTGGTATATTGTTTTTTTACATTTATACGAATTTATATTATTTTATGTGTATTTTGTATACATTTTTTTATACGTATTTACTTAATTGTATGTGTATTTTGTATATGTATTTTTATAGAAATCTACGTTATTTTATGTGTATTCGTATATATATTTTGAAACAAATTTACATTATTTTATATGTATTTTGCATATCTATTTCAATACAAATTTACCTTATTATATGTGCATTTTGTAAATTTATTTTAATACAAGTTCAAATATTTTGTGTATTTTGGTATCAATAATTTTATAAAAATGCGTTATTTTATGAGTATTTTGCATCTTAATTTTCATTTTATATGTACTTTGTATATATATTTTTATACGCTTTTACATTATTTAATTTTTATTTCGAATATATATATTTTTACAAATTCATGATATTTTATGTGTATTTGTATATATATTTTCATATAAATTTACATTATTTTACGTGTATTTTGTACATATATTTTATTACAAATCTACCTTATTTTATGTTTATTTTGTATGTGTATTTTGTATATTTATATTTATCCAAATGCACATTCTTTTATTGGTATTTTGTTTATTTATTTGATTCGAATTTACATTATTTTATGTGTATTTTGTATACATTTTTTTATACGTATTTACTTAATTTTATGTGTATTTTGTATATATATTTTTTATAGAAATCTACGTTTTTTTATTTGTATTCGTATATATATTTTGAAACAAATTTACATTGTTTTATATGTATTTTTGCATATCTCTTTCAATACAAACTTACATTATTGTATGTGCATTTTGTATATTTATTTCAATGCAAATTTAAATATTTTATGTGTATTTTGGTATATATATTTTTATAAGAAATGCGCTATTTTATGGGAATTTTGCATCTTTATTTTCATACAAATTTACATTATTTTATTAATATTCGGTGTATTTATTATGTTACGATGTTACATTTTTCTATTTGTTTTTTTGTATATACTTTTTTATACATATTTACATTATTTAATGTGTATCTTGCATATATATTTTATACAAATTTATTATCTATTATCTATATTGATACAAATACACATTCTTTTCATGATATTTTGTTTATTTATTTTGGCACGAATTTACATTATTTGATATGTATTTTGTATATATATTTTTATACGTATTTACATAATTTCATATGTATTTTGTATATATATTTCTATAGAAATCTACTTTATTTTATGTGTATTCGTATATATACTTTGAAACAAATTTACATTGTTTTATATGTATTTTTGAATATCTCTTTCAATACAAATTTACCTTACTGTATATGCATTTTGTATATTTATTTCAATACAAATTTAAATATTTTATGTGTATTTTGGTAAATATATTTTTATGAAAAATGCGATAATTTTTGGGAATTTTGCATCTTTATTTTCATACAAATTTACATTATTTTGTTGATATTCTGTGTATTTATTTTGATACGATTTTACATTATTCTATTTGTTTTTTGTATATATTTTTTTATACACATTTACATTATTTAATGTGTATATTGCATATATATTTTATACAAATTTACGTTATTTTAAGTGTATTTGTTTATATATTTTCATTCAAATTTACGTTATTTGATGTGTATTTTGTATATGTGTTTCAATACAAATTTACCTAATTTTATGTGTATTTTGTATATTTCTTTTCAAACAAATTTAAATTATTTTTGTGTATTTTTGTATATAGTTTTATACAAATTTAGGTTATTTTATGTAAGCATTTACATTATTTAGTGTGTGTTTTGTATATATGTTTTTATGCAAATTTACTTTATTTTATGTGCATTTTTGTACATATATTTTATAGAAATTTGCGTTATTTGTATATGTTTTCTCATACAAATTTACATTATTTTATTGCTATTTTGTTTATTTATTTTGATACGAATTACATGATTATATGTGTATTTTGTACATATTTTTTATACGTATTTGCATTACTTAATGTGTATTTTGTTTATATATTTTTAAACAAATCTACGTTATTATATGTATTTGTATAAATATTTTGATACAGATTTACATTATTTTATGTATTTTGTATGTACATTTCAATTCAAATTTAGCTTATTTTAGCTGTATTTTGTATATATATTTTCATACAAATTTAATTACTTCTGGGTATTTTTGAATATAGTTTTATACAAACACGATATTTTTTTTGTATTTTGTATATCTATATTTATACAAATACTCATTCTTTTACTGGTATTTTGTTTATTTATTTTGATAAGATTTTTATGTGTATTTTGTATTCATTTTTTTATACGTATTTACTTCATTTTATGTGTATTTTGTATATATTTTTATAGAAATCTACCTTATTTTATGTGTATTCGTATATATATATATATATATATATATATATATATATATATATATATATATATATATATATATATATATATATATATATATATATATATATATATATATATATATATATATATATTGAAACAAATTTACATTGTTTTATATGTATTTTTGAATATCTCTTTTAATACAAATTTACCTTACCATATATACCAAAATACACATAAAAAAATTAAATTTATATTAAAATAAATATATAAAAAACACATACAATAAGGTAAATTTGTATTGAAATAGATATGCAAAATACATATAAGACAATGTAAATTTGTTTCAAAATATATATACGAATACACATAAAATAACGTAGATTTCTATAAAAATATATATACAAAATACACATAAAATGAAGTAAATACGTATAAAAAAATGTATACAAAATACACATAAAATAATGTAAATTCGCATCAAAAAAAAATATACAAAATACCAATAAAAGAATGTGTATTTGTATAAATATAAATATACAAAATACACATAAAATAACGTAAATTTATATAAAACTATATACAAAAATACATAGAAGTATTTTAATTTGTATGAAAATAGATATACAAAATAAGGTAAATTCGTTTCAAATTCAATAAACAAAATTAAGATAAAAGAACGTATATTTGTAGAAAAAAAAATATACAAAATACACATAAAATAACGAAAATTTGTATGGAAATATATAAAAAAATAAACAAAAATAAATTCAATTTGTATGAAAATAAATAAAATTAGGTTAATTTGTATTGAAATACATATACAAAATACACATAAAATAATGTAAATTTGAAAGAAAATATATAAACAAATACACATATAATAACGTAAATTTGTATGAAATATATGTACAAAATACACATTAAATAATGTAAATATGTATAAAAAAATATATACAAAACACAAATAGAATAATGTAAAATCGTATCAAAATATATACACAGAATATTAATAAAATAATGCAAATTTGTATGAAAATTAAGATGCAAAATACCTATAAAATAACGCATTTTTTATAAAATTATTGATACCAAAATACACATAAAATATTTCAATTTGTATTAAAATAAATATACAAAATGCACATACAATAAGGTAAATTTGTATTGAAATAGATATGCAAAATACATATAAAATAATGTAAATTTGTTTCAAAATATATATACGAATACACATAAAATATCGTAGATTTCTATAAAAATACATATACAAAATACACCTAAAATTGAGTAAATACGTATAAAAAAATGTATACAAAATACACATAAAATAATGTAAATTCGTATAAATGTAAATAAACAATATACCAATAAAAGAATGTGTATTTGTATAAATATAAATATACAAAATGCACATAAAATAACGTAAATTTATATAAAACTATATACATAAAATAACGCAAATTTCTATAGAAATATATGCACAAATATGAACATAAAATAAATTTGCATAAAAATATATATACAAAACACACATTAGATATATTAAATGAGTATTTAAATATGTATAGAAAATACCTATGAAATAATCTAAATTCGTATCGAGTTAAATTAAGAAAATACCAATAAAATAATGTAATTTTGGATGAAAATATATATACAAAATACACATAAAATAACCTAAATACAAATACAAATATACACATAAAATATTGGATTTTGTATATACATTTCAATTCAAATTTAGCTTATTTTATCTGTATTTTGTATATCTATTTTCATACGAATTTAATTACTTCTGTGTATTTTTGTATATAGTTTTATACAAATTTACGTTATTTTATGTGTATTTTGTATATTTATATTTATACAAATACACATTCTTTTATTGGTATTTTGTTTATTTATTTTGATACGAGTTTACATTATTTTATGTGTATTTTGTATTCATTTTCTTATACGTATTTACTTCATTTTATGTGTATTTTGTATATATATTTTTATAGAAATCTACGTTATTTTATGTGTATTCGTATATATATTTTGAAACAAATTTACATTGTTTATATGTATTTTTGCATATTTCTTTCAATAGAAGTTTACCTTATTGTATGTGCATTTTGTATTTTTATTTCAATACAAATTTAAATATTTTAAGTGTATTTTGGTAAATATATTTTTATAAGAAATGCGCTATTTGATGGGAATTTTGCATCTTTATTTTCATACAAATTTACATTATTTCATTAATATTCGGTGTATTTATTTTGATACGATTTTACATTATTCTATTTGTTTTTTGTATATATTTTTTTTATACATATTTGCATCATTTAATGTGTATCTTGCATATATATTTCATACAAATTTATTATCTATTATTTATTTTCATACAAATACACATTCTTTTCATGATATTTTGTTTATTTATTTTGACACGAGTTTACATTACTTAATATGTATTTTATATATATATATTTTTATACGTATTTACATAATTTCATGTGTATTTTGTATATATATTTCTATAGAAATCTACGTTATTTTATGTGTATTCGTATATATATTTTGAAACAAATTTACACAGTTTTATTTGTTTTTTGCGTTTTTTTTTCAATACAAATTTACCTTATTGTATGTGTGCATTTTGTATATTAATTTTAATACAAATTTAATTATTCTATGTGTATTTTTGTATATGTATTTTTAGAAAAAAATATGCTTTATCTTATGGGTATTTTGCATCTTTATATTCATACAAATTTAAATTATTTTATTGATATTCTGTGTACTTATTTTGATACGATTTTACATTATTCTATGTATAGCAAAAATAAATACAGAATACACAAAAGTAGATATGCAAAATACATATAAACAATGTAAATTTGTTTCAAAATATATATACGAAAACACATGAAATAAGGTAGATTTCTATAAAAATATATATACAAAATACACATAAAATTAAGTAAATACGTATAAAAAATGTATACAAAATACTCATAAAATAATGTAAATTAGTATCAAAATAAATAAACAAAATACCAATAAAAGAATGTGTATTTGTATAAATATATATATACAAAATACACATTAAATAATATAAATTTGTTTAAAACTATACAAAATACACATAAAATGATGTAAATACGTATAAAAATATATACAAAATACACATTAAATAATGTAAATTCGCGTCAAAATAAATAAACAAAATATCAATAAAAGAATGTGTATTTGTATAAATATAAATATACAAAATACACATAAAATAACGTAAATTTATATAAAACTATATACAAAAATACACAGAAGTAATTAAATTTGTATGAAAATATATACAAAATACACACAAAATAAGCTAAATTTGAATTGAAATATATATACAAATACATGAAATAAAGTAAATTTGTATCAAAATATTTATAGAAATACACATATAATAACGTAAATTTGTATGAAAATATATAAACAAAATACACATTAAATAATGTAAATACGTATAAAAAAATGTGTACAAAATACACACGGAAGAGGAAGAGAAGAAAAAAGAGGGAAAGCATAACGAGACCTATATTTGTGTGTGTGTGTGTGTGTGTGTGTGTGTGTGTGTGTGTGTGTGTGTGTGTGTGTGTGTGTGTGTGTGTGTGTGTTCCATTAAAGCTAAAGAGGATTGTGATAAAGAATAAAGAAGTAGTTGTTGCTATCCTTCAATCCTTATCTCACCTTTATCTGACACACACACATACACAGTTGTTATGATCCGTTTTTGCTTTACCTTCAAATTTATATATATAAAAAAAAAAACGTTGAGCAAAAGACGTTTTTTTTTCCTGTTATATTTTTTGTTTGTTTTGACTGTAGCGTATTCTGTGAGGGAATGTGGTGCCCAGCTTTCCGTGGGCCGGTCAGTCAGTCCGTGCGAGGTGATTCAGGTCATAATCATGTAATTCGTATCAAAATAAATAAATAAAATATTAATAAAATAATATAAATTTGTATGAATAAACGTGTATAAATATAAATGTACAAAATACACATACAAAATAAACATAAAATAAGGTAAATTTGTAATGAAATATATGTACAAAATATACATAAAACAATGTAAATTTATATGAAAATATATATACAAATACACATAAAATACCATGAATTTGTATAAAATTATATATTCAAAATAAATATTAAATAATGTAAATGCGTATAAAAATATATATAAAAAGTACATATAAAATAATGTAAATTCGTATTAATATAAATCAACAAAATACCAATAAAATAATATATATTTGAATGAAAATAGATTTACAAAATACACATAACCTATCTAAAATTTGTATTGAAATATATACAAAAATACATATAAATAATTTGAGTTTGTATGAAAATAGATATTCAAAATACACATAAAACTAGGTAAATTTCTTTAGAAATATATATTCAAAGTACCCATAAAATATTGTAAATTTGTGTTAAAATATATAAACAAATACACATAAAATAACGTAAATTTGTATGAAAAATATATACAAAATACACATAGAATAATGTCAAATCGTATCAAAATGAATGAGCAGAATATGAATAAAATAACGTAAATTTGTATGAAAATAAAGATGCAAAATACCCATAAAATAATTTTCATACAAATTTACATTATTTTATTGATATTCTCTTTATTTATTTTGATACGATTTAACATTATTCTATGTGTTTTTTGTATATATTTTTTTTATACATATTTACATTAGTTAATGTTCATTTTGTATATATATTTTATCCAAATTTACATTATTTATGTGTATGTTATATATTTTCATACATATTTACATTATTTTATGTGTTTTTTGTATATATATTTTCTACGTATTTAAATTATTTTATGTATATTTGTATATACATTTTCATAAAAAAAATTACGTTATTTTATTGTGTGTATAAGTATATATTTTGATACAAATTTTATACAGATTCATGTTATTTAATGTGTATTTGTATATATATTTTCATACAAATTTATATTATTTTATGTGTATTTTTTCATATATTTCATTACAAATTTACCTTATTTTATGTTTATTTTGTATATTTATTTCATTCAATTTTAAATTATATTATGTGTATATTTGTATTTGTATTAAGGTTATTTTATGTGTATTTTGTATATATATTTTCATCCAAAATTACATTATTTTATTGGTATTTCTTAATTTAATTCGATACGAATTTTGATTATTTCATAGGTATTTTGTATACATATTTTTATACTCATTTACATTATCTAATGTGTGTTTTGTATATATATTTTTATGCAAATTTATTTAATGTTAATTTTTGTACATATATTTTTATAGAAATTTGCGTTATTTTATGTATATAGTTTTATATAAATTTACGTTATTTTATGTGCATTTTGTATATTTATATTTATACAAATACACTTTCTTTTATTGGTATATTGTTTTTTTACATTTATACGAATTTATATTATTTTATGTGTATTTTGTATACATTATTTTATACGTATTTACTTAATTGTATGTGTATTTTGTATATGTATTTTTATAGAAATCTACGTTATTTTATGTGTATTCGTATATATATTTTGAAACAAATTTACATTATTTTATATGTATTTTGCATATCTATTTCAATACAAATTTACCTTATTATATGTGCATTTTGTATATTTATTTTAATACAAGTTCAAATATTTTATGTGTATTTTGGTATCAATAATTTTATAAAAATGCGTTATTTTATGAGTATTTTGCATCTTAATTTTCATTTTATATGTACTTTGTATATATATTTTTATACGCTTTTACATTATTTAATATTTATTTTGAATATATATTTTTATACAAATTCATGGTATTTTATGTGTATTTGTATATATTTTTTCATATAAATTTACATTATTTTATGTGTATTTTGTACATATATTTTATTACAAATCTACCTTATTTTATGTTTATTTTGTATATGTATTTTGTATATTGATATTTATCCAAATACACATTCTTTTATTGGTATTTTGTTTATTTATTTTAAATCGAATTTACATTATTTTATGTGTATTTTGTATACATTTTTTTATACGTATTTACTTAATTTTATGTGTATTTTGTATATATATTTTTATAGAAATCTACGTTTTTTTATTTGTATTCGTATATATATTTTGAAACAAATTTACATTGTTTTATATGTATTTTTGCATATCTCTTTCAATACAAATTTACCTTATTGTATGTGCATTTTGTATATTTATTTCAATACAAATTTAAATGTTTTATGTGTATTTTGGTATATATATTTTTATAAGAAATGCGCTATTTTATGGGAATTTTGCATCTTTATTTTCATACAAATTTACATTATTTTATTAATATTCGGTGTATTTATTTTGATACGATTTAACATTATTCTATTTGTTTTTTGTATATGCTTTTTTATACATATTTACATTATTTAATGTGTATCTTGCATATATATTTTATACAAATTTATTATCTATTATCTATTTTCATACAAATACACATTCTTTTCATGATATTTTGTTTATTTATTTTGACACGAATTTACATTATTTGATATGTATTTTGTATATATATTTTTATACGTATTTACATAATTTCATATGTATTTTGTATATATATTTCTATAGAAATCTACTTTATTTTATGTGTATTCGTATATATATTTTGAAACAAATTTACATTGTTTTATATGTATTTTTTGAATATCTCTTTTTAATACAAATTTACCTTACTGTATATGCATTTTGTATATTTATTTCAATACAAATTTAAATATTTTATGTGTATTTTGGTCCCTCTTTTGACCTTCTTATAAGCTTCTCTGTCCCCCTTCTCTCACTATCCTTTTCCTATTCGCCTCCCTGTCCCGCTTTGCATCCTATCCCTTTCCTAGTACCTCTCGCCCCTACCATCTCTCTCCTATCCAGCTCTCACTCCCCCCTCCGCATACAATCATTTCCTATCCGCACCCCTGTCCCCCTTCGCCTTCTATCCCCTTCCTTACGCCTCCCGCCCCTGTCGTCTCCCGCCGCCGCGCACGCCACCATGCCTAAAATTGACTCACCTCAACAATTGAAAATGGAAACTGTGTTGGTCTCTCTCTCTCTCTCTCTCTCTCTCTCTCTCTCTCTCTCTCTCTCTCTCTCTCTCTCTCTCTCTCTCTCTCTCTCTCTCTCTCTCTCTCTCTCTCTCTCTCTCTCTCTCTCTCTCTCTCTCTCTCTCTCTCTCTCTCTCTCTCTCTCTCTCTCTCTCTCTCTCTCTCTCTCTCTCTCTCTCTCTCTCTCTCTCTCTCTCTCTCTCTCTCTCTCTCTCTCTCTCTCTCTCTCTCTCTCTCTCTCTCTCTCTCTCTCTCTCTCTCTCTCTCTCTCTCTCTCTCTCTCTCTCTCTCTCTCTCTCTCTCTCTCTCTCTCTCTCTCTCTCTCTCTCTCTCTCTCTCTCTCTCTCTCTCTCTCTCTCTCTCTCTCTCTCTCTCTCTCTCTCTCTCTCTCTCTCTCTCTCTCTCTCTCTCTCTCTCTCTCTCTCTCTCTCTCTCTCTCTCTCTCTCTCTCTCTCTCTCTCTCTCTCTCTCTCTCTCTCTCTCTCTCTCTCTCTCTCTCTCTCTCTCTCTCTCTCTCTCTCTCTCTCTCTCTCTCTCTCTCTCTCTCTCTCTCTCTCTCTCTCTCTCTCTCTCTCTCTCTCTCTCTCTCTCTCTCTCTCTCTCTCTCTCTCTCTCTCTCTCTCTCTCTCTCTCTCTCTCTCTCTCTCAGAGGTGGTCGCTCCGCTCCGCCTAGCCGCGGGACGTGTGCTCCAAATCCCTCAAACCTCACTACTCAGGGATAACACACTAGAGCAACGCGACTACATACGTGTCTCTGTTTAATAAGGACGCATACTGCAATACCATCATCTCTAATACCATCATCAGCAAGCAACATGGATTCGTCTACCTCTGCACTCGAGACAACACGTGTGGAAAACAAGAATGAACCTTCCATGGCAAATCCTACCACCGAATACCTTCACAACCTCACCAAAGTGCAGCTGCAGAAACACTGCCGCAATATAGGACTAACAAATGTGTGGGCCAACAAAGATCAGCTCGTGGAAATGATAATGGCAAACCACAGCGACGGAGCTCCTTCACCGTGCAGCACATCGACAACCAACAAACGCTGTAGTGTTAACAATCATTCTTGTGAACGCAGAAGTCCAGCATCTCTCAACAGCGAAGGTGAAAGTGAACGTGCTGGGTACCCCCGTAGTGAACCCGTCTGTGCAGCATCTCAGAGCAGTGATCGTGACAAAAGTCCTGCATCTCTCAACAGCGAAGGTGAAAGTGAACGTGCTGGGTACCCCCGTAGCGAACCCGTCTGTGCAGCATCTCAGGGCAGTGATCATGACAAAAGTCCTGCATCTCTCAACAACGAAAGTGAAAGTGTAGCATCTCAGGGCAGTGACCATGACAATGTTCTCTCACACGGCAGTAACTCAAACTCAAGTAATGACCCTCAAGAACCTACAGTGAATCACAAGAAACTGGAGTGTGAAATACATAAACTGTACGGAATGCTGCAAAGTATGAACAACGAAATCGAACACTCATACGAGGAAATAAAGAAAATGAACACCTGTTTCCATCATTTGGATGAACGCCTAACTAAACTTGAAAGGATCATAAGTAGAGGAGATCATAGTGACGTTAATACTGATGTCAGAAATACGGTGAGCCTAACTAGCCTAAGCCACCGTATCAGTGATCTGGAGGAAAAAGCGAGTGAAAACACACAGGCAAGTGGTAATACAAGTGATGTGCACCAGACAACACAGCCTAATCATGACCATCAATCATTGTAGGATGCTTATACAGACATCCCAAAGCCCCCGCTACCTCATATGATTATCTAATGGAAGTCTTCAAGCACGTTAACCTAAGAAAGAAACCCATGTATGTGTTCGGCGATCTTAACGATAACCTTCTAGTTAACAACAGCAACCTGCAGAAAATAATTGAAGCTTGCGGTTTATTCCAAGTAATAAGTAAACCAACACGTGTCACCCCCCAGTCTGCCACACTACTTGATGTCCTAATCACAAACAAAAAAGAAAGTATTGTTACCTCTGATTGCCTTCCCAGTACTATCGCAGATCACGACATGATTATCTCAGAAATCGACATCAGCAAACCCAAACGGACAAAAATAAAGAAAACTTTCAGAAGCATGGCTACATACAATAAAGATAACTTTTGTGAAGCATTGCTAACCAGCTCAGACTGCTTAAATAATATCACGTTAACTGATGACATTGACGAACAGGTGAATATACTTAACACAATATTCAATTCTTGTCTAGATCAAGTTGCCCCAATGACGACTAAATATATAAATAGACCACCTGCTCCCTTGATTGACAAAAAAGTAAGAGATAACATGAGGTACAGGGATAGCTTACAAGGCCAGCTAAAATTAGATCGACACAACACACAACTTTACAACAAATATAAAGAAGAAAAGAAACGCGTTAAGGATAAGCTCCACAAGGCAAAAACGACATACTATCATGATGAATTCCGCCAAAGTAAAGGCAACTCGTCACAAATGTGGAGTAATATTAGAGGTATAGTGCCTAACAATAAACCTAATAACAACATCATCACTAACGAAGATATTAATGACAAGGCGGAGGATTTTAACAACTACTTCGCTAACGTAGGAAGAGAAACTTTTGAGAGGTGCAAAAATGAGTCTACTAACAATAATACTAACTCAGACAACGTACGAGTAGCTCATGACACTATTGATAACTTAGACACAAATAACTTCTTCAGACCTAAACCAGTTGATGTTGAGACTGTAATTCTAACGATATCCAAATTAAAGGAGACCAAAGCTGTAGGTAGCGATGGCATTTCTTTAAATTTCATAAAAGACAGCCTTTTTGTTACAGCCTTCTACCTAACATGCATATTCAACACCTCAATAGCTACAGGTAAATTTCCCACCCCATGGAAACATGCCATTGTTGTCCCGATTTTTAAAGGAGGGGATAGCAATATCAACTCCAATTACAGACCTATATCTCCTCCTGTAATATCAAAGGTCTTAGAAAAAGTGTAGCTAAGCAACTTTCAGACCACCTAGAAGGGAATGCTTTACTTTCTAACTCTCAACACGTATACAGGCAGGAGCTATCGACTGAAACAGCTCTCACAGAAATATCCAATAATGAATATAGTAACCTAGATAACAAGAATTACTCTGATAACTTTATGTGACTTATCGAAGGCATTCGACAGTGTTAACCACGACATTTTACTGCAGCGATGCCTTAAACTACGTATAGACCCTTTCTGGATCCAAGACTACCTATCAAACAGAACTCAATCAGTCCGGCTAAACAATCACATATCACCCAAATCCTTAATAACACATGGAGTCCCACAAGGCTCTATCCTTGACCCTATTCTTTTTACTATTTTTGTTAATGATATCTCAGATCACATCAGCGACTGTATACTGGTTCAGTACGCAGATGACACACAGCTTATCCACAGTGACAACATTAATAACATAGACCAGCTAATAACCAGAGCTAAAGTAACACTGTCGAATGCCAAGACTTACTTCCTAAAAAGTGGCCTTATGTTGAACTCTAACAAAACCCAATTTATATTTATCGGCACACAGCAACTGTTATCGAGCTTACCAGATGATATGACCATCAACTTTGACGGAAGTGATATACCAATAAGCAAACATGTTAAAATATTGGGTGTTTACTTTGACAAGTACATGACGTTCGACACACACATACATCAACTCAACAAAAAAGTAATAGGGGTTATAATGTTCATAAACAGAATTAAGGACATATTTGATAAGGACACCAGAGTGATTGTTACCAAGACACTAGTGTTAAGTCTAATCAATTACGGACTAAAAATATGGGGCAACACCAATAAGACCCTCATGCAGCGAGTGCAAAAACTGCAAACCTTCGCTGCCAAAGTTGCTGCTGGGGGCTACAAAAACGCAACCGTGCTACTCCTGTGTTACAAGAACTAAAGTGGATAAAGATGAAAGAAAAAGTGAAATTCGATCAGTGCATAATGGTGTATAAAGTGACCCATAAATATTATGCTGAGTGGCTACTAAACTTACCATATGTAACACAAATTAACGAACTTGTAACGAGACAAAACGGAGACCTATTTATCCCAAGAGTGAGAACAGACAATGGTGCGCGGTCACTATTAGTAAGTGGACCAAGAGCATGGAACAAGCTCCCCCCTAATATAAAAGAACTCCCGTCACACACGAGCTTCAAGAAAGCCCTAACTATTCACGCTCTTCAAGGAGGCTTTTGCTAAAGAACGCGTGAAGGACATAATATACACTTATCTCGTACATATGTATTATATCTAGCAAGTTCCTATATATGATATCCCATGTAAATATTTAGTAATTAAGATAAAAGATTAGTTAAAGAAAGTCTTATATATGATATCTGTACTACATGTAAAGTATTTAGTAACTAAGAGAAAAGCCATTGTACATTGTACTTTAATGGAATAAAGCATTCTGATTCTGATTCTCTCTCTCTCTCTCTCTCTCTCTCTCTCTCTCTCTCTCTCTCTCTCTCTCTCTCTCTCTCTCTCTCTCTCTCTCTCTCTCTCTCTCTCTCTCTCTCTCTCTCCGGCCACTATTATCTCATTTTTCTTTTTTATTTCATAAGTGTACACGCATGTGTGTGTGTGTGTGTGTGTGTGTGTGTGTGTGTGTGTGTGTTTGTGTGTGTGTGTGTGTGTGTGTGTGTGTGCGTGTGTGTGTGTGTGTCTGTGTTTGCCTGGTTATTTTTATCTGCGCAGTACAGTTTTCTCTTTATTAGACATTCCCTCCTATAAAGAAACGGTCTCTGCCGGATGGTGTCGCAAGAACAGGTTTTCGATGCTGAATCCACGGTCGGGAGTCTATCCGGTTTTCCATCCTAGAATTGATAAACTCGGTTTCATCAGCATCAATACACTTAAAAAATATATTAACTTTATCTTCGTCTTGGCATTTTGTGAAGAGCCAAACAGTCTTCCTGCTAGGGCCGGGGGCGGGGGCCGAGGGGGAAGCCTTGGGCCCCCTCACGGCAGAGACGGAGTTACTGAGGGGCCCCGAGGAGGTCCCCGGCCCCTGCAGGCGGTCAGAAGAGGCCGCCAGCACCAAATGCCCTTAATATATGCGTTACAATAACCTTGATGACGATCCTAAGGAGAACAACGTATAGTTGAGTGATGACGAATCGCGGCCACACTGAGGAAGAAGCACAATTACCCTCAAAAAAGAAGGCGGAGACGTTGGAAAGGGAAGTCATTAACGAAACAGATGAAGTTAGTAAAGAAACAAGAAATTACAGTTGTTGAAAGACAACTGAAGGTGCCGTGAACCTTCCACTGCATCTTTTACGGAGACTGTGAAAACAAAAGTTGTTGTACGTAGAAAGAGGTGAAGAAAGGGGGAACAAAACTGTTAACCCAGCCTCTTGGGGGGCAAGCCAGCCCAACTAAGAGCCGGTCCCAAGCCCGGAGGAATGGGGAGGGTTGCTGACCCTGGCTTGACTGTCCGGGTGGGATGCTGACCTTGGCTTAACTGCCCGGGTGGGATAATGATCGCTGACCTTGGCTTGATTGCCCGGGTGGGATGTTGACCTTGGCTTGATTGCCCGGGTGGGATGCGGCCCTTAGCTTGATTGCCGGGGTGGGATATGGCCCTTGGCTTGATTGCTCTGGTGGGATGCGGACCTTATCTTGATTGCCGGGGTGGGATGTGGCCCTTGGCTTGATTGCTCTGGTGGGATGTGGACCTTAGCTTGATTGCCGGGGTGGGATGTGGCCCTTGGCTTGATAGCTCTGGTGGGATGCGGACCTTAGCTTGATTGCCGGGGTGGGATGTGGCCCTTGGCTTGATAGCTCGGGTGGGATCCGGACCTTTGCTTGATTGCCGGGGTGGGATGTGGCCCTTGGCTTCATAGCTCGGGTGGGATCCGGACCTTTGCTTGATTGCCGGGGTGGGATGTGGCCCTTGGCTTGATTGCTCTGGTGGGATGCGGACCTTAGCTTGATTGCCGGGGTGGGATGTGGCCCTTGGCTTGATAGCTCGGGTGGGATGCGGACCTTAGCTTGATTGCCGGGGTGGGATGTGGCCCTTCGCGTGATTGCTCTGGTGGGATGTGGAACTTAGCTTGATTGCCGGGGTGGGATGTAGCCCTTGACTTGATAGCTCGGGTGGGATGCGGACCTTGGCTTGATTTGCCAGGGTGGGATAATGATTGCTGACCTTGGCTTAATCGCCCGGGTGGGATGCGGACCTTGGCTTGATTGCCCGGGTGGGATAATGATTGCTGATCTTGGCTTAATCGCCCGGGTGGGATGTGGACCTTGGCATAATCTCCTGGGTGGGATGCGGACCTTGGCTTGATCGCCCGGGTGGGATAATAATTGCAGACCTTGGCTTAATCGCCCGGGTGGGATGCGGTCCTTGGCATAATCTCCTGGGTGGGATGCGGACCTTGGCTTGATCGCCCGGGTGGGATAATCATTGCGGACCTTGGCTTAATCGCCCGGGTGTGATGCAGACCTTGGCTTAATCGCCCGGGTGGGATGCGGACCTTGGCTTAATCGCCCGGGTGGGATGCGGACCTTGGCTTAATCGCCCGGGTGGGATAATGACTGCTGACCTTGGCTTAATCGCCCGGGTGGGATGCAGACCTTGGCTTAATCGCCCGGTGGGATGCGGACCTTGGCTTGATCGCCCGGGTGGGATAATGATTGCGGACCTTGGCTTAATCGCCCGGGTGGGATAATGACTGCTGACCTTGGCTTAATCGCCCGGGTGGGATGCAGACCTTGGCTTAATCGCCCGGGTGGGATGCGGATCTTGGCTTAATCGCCCGGGTGGGATAATGATTGCGGACCTTGGCTTAATCGCCTGGGTAGGATGCGGACCTTGGCTTAATCGCCCGGGTGGGATGCAGACCTTGGCTTAATCGCCCGGGTGGGATAATGACTGGTGACCTTGGCTTAATCGCACGGGTGGGATGCGGACCTTGGCTTAATCGCCCGGGTGGGATGTGGACCTGGGCTTAATCGCCCGTGTGGGATAATGATTGCGGACCTTGGCTTAATTGCCCGGGTGGGATGCGGACCTCGGCTTAATTGCCCGGGTGGGATGCGGACCTTGGCTTAATTACCCGGGTGGGATAATGATTGCGGACCTTGGCTTAATTGCCCGGGTGGGATAATGACTGCGGACCTTGGCTTAATTGCCCGGGTGGGATGCGGACCTTGGCTTGATTGCCTGGGTGGGTGCGGTGCGGACCTTAATCGCCCGGTGGGATAATGATTGCGGACCTTGGCTTAATCGCCCGGGTGGGATGCAGACCTTGGCTTAATTGCCCGGGTGGGATGCAGACCTTGGCTTGATTGCCCGGGTGGGATGCAGACCTTGGCTTGATTGCCCGGGTGGGATGCAGACCTTGGCTTGATTGCCCGGGTGGGATGCAGACCTAGGCTTGATTGCCCGGGTGGGATAATGATTGCGGACCTTGGCTTAATCGCCTGGGTGGGATGCAGACCTTGGCTTGATTGCCTGGGTGGGATGCGGACCTTGGCTTAATCGCCCGGGTGGGATGCGGACCTTGGCTTAATCGCCAGGGTGGGATAATGTTTGCTGACCTTGGCTTAATCGCCCGGGTGGGATAATGATTGCGGACCTTGGCTTAATCGCCCGGGTGGGATGCAGACCTTGGCTTGATTGCCCGGGTGGGATAATGATTGCGGACCTTGGCTTAATCGCCTGGGTGGGATGCAGACCTTGGCTTGATTGCCCGGGTGGGATGCAGACCTTGGCTTGATTGCCCGGGTGGGATAATGATATATACATACACTTATAAACATACACTCTGTTCTCATGTACACTTGTATATACTCAAACCATTCACTTTAAACACACACACTCCACATTATACTCATCCTTCAGCTCTTCTCATATGCACTAACATGCCCACTAGCATAACAACTCACTCAAACTTTACCCACTTATTCTGATACCACTCTTGGATTAGTTAATGAAAAAATCTTTGCAACGCCTTCCTTCATGACTGCATTTGGATAATCTTAGGAACAGCGGCTCCTACCGGGTCCGCATTAAGGGCACGGTGTGGTGGTAATTACAACATTACTAGCACGTAGGACGGGGTTTTGACAGGCGGACAAGCGTGGTTATGTCACAAGGGGTTTATTTTTCCACGCTGGCCTCACGATTTTTTCTAAGTCCATTGTTCTTGTTTCACGAGCGCCTCTATAGACAGACTGAGCCTCATAGGTGCCTTGCAATGCACATTACAAACTAGTTCCTAAGCCAGTAATATCCAGAACGCGCATGGATCATTACGATTTCGGACATAAAACGGTCTTTACGAGTTCTACGTTATTTTATTCTCTATAATATTTTTTTTTTTTTTACGTCTCTCTCTCTCTCTCTCTCTCTCTCTCTCTCTCTCTCTCTCTCTCTCTCTCTCTCTCTCTCTCTCTCTCTCTCTCTCTCTCTCTCTCTCTCTCTCTCTCTCTCTCTCTCTCTCTCTCTCTCTCTCTCTCTTTTTTGATGCTATCGGGTTATGTGAAACACGTCAAAATGATGCCATATGTAACTTATATAACCAGAGTAACTACTTTTCATACTTTCAGAATAAGTCAACACAAGGGGGAGGCTTAGCTATTTATCTGCATAACAAGTTTCAAGGAGAAAAGATTACTAACGCTTGTTTAAAACTACCACACCTTGAATCACTATGTATTAAAATAATCAAGCCTTCAAATTTCATAATAGATGTTTTTTACAGACCACCCAATGCATCACTTAATGATTTTTTTGAATCAATGGAGCAAATTTTAGATTATGTATCTAATCTTAGTTTACCATGTTATTTGATGGGAGATTTTAATGTTAACCTGTTAAATGCCAATAACAATACCATTTCATACATTAATATGTTCCATTCCTACAAATTCTTTCAAAGTATTTTAAAGCCAACCAGAGTAACCTCTACCTCTGCAACATTAATTGATCATATATGGTCACATGACAGTCACAATTATATGAAAAGTGGTATATTTTATTCATCAATCAGTGACCACTTCCCGGTATTTGGTCTTTTTTCTACACTTGCCCTTAACGATATATCATATGTGCATGTAACAAAGAGAATTATTACCAATGATAAAATTGCAACTTTCAAAGAAGAAATAAAAAAATTTAGGTGGGATTTAGAAGTAGCTAATAATGAAGGAACTGAAAATATATTTAATTTCTACATGGACACATTCAAGAGACTATATAACATTAATTTCCCAATAAAATCATTTTTGGTTAAAGAAAAACATTTTGGCAAGCAATACATAACTCCAGGTTTAATAAAGTCAATAAAACATCGTAACAAGTTACAAAAGTTATACGCAAAATGGCCACTAGCCTATGAAACAATATTTAAACGATATAGGAATACGTTGACATCAATAATAAGGACAGCCAAAGAGAATTACTTTAAAGAAAAATTTAGTGAACAATCAGGTGACTCTAAAAAAAACATGGAAAACTTTACGTTACTTAATGGGGATAAATAGATCAAAATTGCCAACTTCAATGAATTTTCAAGATAAAACTGTATCTAATGACAGCGATATTGCAGACGAATTTAATAACTACTTCACGAATATTGGTAGCAAAATGGCTTCAGATATCGGTCCACCTTCAGTTTCATTTGAGTCCTTTCTTCCAGAGCCAGTCCCTTTCTCATTCTTTCTTAAACCCACAACAGAGCAAGAAATTAAGGAAGTTATAAATAATCTAAAAGTTACGTCTCCGGGGTTTGATGACATCAATATAAAAGTACTTAAGGAATGTACTACTGAAATTTCTCCATTTTTAAAGATCATTATAAATAAATGTTTTACAGAGGGTTACTTTCCTAAACAATTGCAAGTAGCAAAAGTGATACCAATATTTAAGAAAGGTGAAAAATCTAATTATAATAATTACAGGCCGGTTTCTATCCTTCCAAGCATTAGCAAAATATTTGAAAAATTAATTGCCATTAGATTGATTGACTACTTCACAAAATTTTCACTTTTAACCGACTGTCAGTATGGCTTTAGATGCAATTACTCCACTGAACTAGCTATTCACCAACTTTGCCAAAGTATTCATGATACATTAGATAATAAAAGTAATCAAATTACAGTGTTTTGTGACCTAAGTAAGGCTTTTGATACCATATCCCATCACATTTTGCTGCATAAATTAAGTATATATGGCATACGTGGAAAAGCTCAAAATTTTTTAAAAAGCTATTTGTCCTCCAGAACACAATTTACAGTATACAATAACAAATCTTCTTCCTACAGTACGGTCAGGTGCGGTGTTCCACAAGGGTCTATTCTGGGACCAATTCTCTTTTTAATATATGTCAATGATATAATATACACAAGTACTAAATTAAATTTTTTGTTGTTTGCAGATGATACCACAATATATGTACAGGGTCACAACATTAAAGATATTATAGCAGTTCTAAATAAAGAACTAATAAATGTATCAAATTGGATTACTGCTAATATATTAACACTAAATATTTCAAAGACATTCTATATGCTATCTAGTTCCATACATTCAATTCAAGACAATATTGATGTACAATTAAATAATAAATCATTGAGTCGAGTCAACAACATAAAATTCCAAGGTGTAACAATTGACGAAAACCTAACGTGGAAAGCTCACCTACAGCAAGTTTGTATTAGAATATCTCAAGTCACAGGTGTAATATATAGAATTAGAAATAATGCAACTAAAGATTCCCTAAAACTAATATATTATTCTACTGTATATCCAGTGTTATTGTATTGTTCAGCAGTTTGGGGAGGAGCATTCAAAACACTTATAGACCAACTATTTGTTGCACAGAAAAAAGTTATTAGGGTAATGTCATATAAATCAAAATATGAACATACCAACCCACTCTTTTGTGACTACAAGCTTCTCAAATTACCAGATCTTATATTACTTCAGACTTGTTTATTTGTGTTCAGAGCATTACATGTGTATCCCATCAACATATTCCAGCCACTGTCTCATAACATCAACACAAGACGACCACATGACCTAAGAGTACCGTACTGTCGCACTGTCCAGGCTCAGCGCAGTGTGAGTGTGCGGGGCGTCACACTGGAACAACCTCCCACAGGATATCAAATCACTCACTTCTATTAATACATTTAAAGGCAAAATTAAATCATCTTTATTGCAAAGTTATGAACAATAATCAGACATGTTAATATTATTATTACTATTATTACTATTATTATTATTATTATTTTTTATTTTCTACTATTATTATTTACAATACTATATATACATGTATGTATGTGTATGTATTTGTGCGTGTATGTGAATGTATATGTGTGTATGTATATGTGTGTGTATATATGTATATGTGTATGTATGTATGTATGTATGTGTATGTGTATATGTGTTTATGTATGCAGCATATGTGTGTGTATGTATATGTATATGTATGTATGTGTGTATGTGTATATATGTATGTGTGTGTGTATGTATTTGTGTATGTATGTGTGTGTATGTATGTACATAAGTATGTATGTGGATGCGTATGAATGTGTGTATGTGTATGTATGTGTGTATATGTATATGTATGTGTATATGTGTATGTATTTGTATGTATGTATGTATGTATATATGTTTGTATGTATGTCCATATGTATGTATATGGTGTGTATGTGTATTGTTTGTATGAACGTATATGTGCATTTCTTTATGTATGTATTTGTATATGTATGCTAGGCTGCATATATGTGTGTATGTATGTATATGTATGTGTATATGTATGTATGTATGTATGTATGTATGTGATTATGTATGTACATATGTGGGTCTGCATGTACATGTATTTGTGTGAGTAGGCAATAAACTAAAATGTGCTGTATTTATGTCTTATACATGATAGATACTGTGTTCAACTAGGCCAAAACATTTGCGTGTTTTATATATTTCGTTGTTCATTAAAACTGGTCCATACAAAAGCTTCTTGCTTAATGGACCTGGGCTGTACTATTACTGTTTATGTTTATAACATATTATATTATATCAATGGCCAATAAAGATATCAATATCAATCTCTCTCTCTCTCTCTCTCTCTCTCTCTCTCTCTCTCTCTCCTTTCTTTTGTTCACATCATTGTATCTTTCTTAATTCTTTCTCCCTCTTTCTCTCCTTACACTATTTTCTCTTTTTTGAAATTTCTTTCATAAGTGTACACGCATGTGTGTGTGTGTGTGTGTGTGTGTGTGTGTGTGTGTGTGTGTGTGTGTGTGTGTGTGTGTGTGTGTGTGTGTGTGTGTGTGTGTGTGTGTGTGTGTGCGTGTGTGTGGGTGTGTGTGTGTTTGCCTGGTTATTTTGATCTGCGCAGTACAGTTTCTCTTTATTAGACATTCCCTCCTATAAAGAAACGGTCTCTGCCGGATGGTGTCGCAAGAACAGGTTTTCGATGCTGAATCCACGGTCGGGAGTCTATCCGGTTTTCCATCCTAGAATTGATAAACTCGGTTTCATCAGCATCAATACACTTAAAAAATATATTAACTTTATCTTCGTCTTGGCATTTTGTGAAGAGCCAAACAGTCTTCCTGCTGGGGCCGGGGGCGGGGGCCGAGGGGGAAGCATTGGGCCCCCTCACGGCAGAGACGGAGTTACTGAGGGGCCCCGAGGAGGTCCCCGGCCCCTGCAGGCGATCAGAAGAGGCCGCCAGCACCAAATGCCCTCAATATATGCGTTACAGTAACCTTGATGACGATCCTAAGGAGAACAACGTATAGTTGAGTGATGACGAATCGCGGACACACTTTGAGGAAGAAGTACAATTACCCTCAAAAAAGAAGGCGGAGACGTTGGAAAGGGAAGTCATTAACGAAACAGATGAAGTTAGTAAAGAAACAAGAAATTACAGTTGTTGAAAGACAACTGAAGGTGCCGTGAACCTTCCACTGCATCTTTTACGGAGACTGTGAAAACAAAAGTTGTTGTACGTAGAAAGAGGTGAAGAAAGGGGGAACAAAACTGTTAACCCAGCCTCTTGGGGGGCAAGCCAGCCCAACTAAGAGCCGGTCCCAAGCCCGGAGGAATGGGGAGGGTTGCTGACCCTGGCTTGACTGTCCGGGTGGGATGCTGACCTTGGCTTAACTGCCCGGGTGGGATAATGATCGCTGACCTTGGCTTGATTGCCCGGGTGGGATGTTGACCTTGGCTTGATTGCCCGGGTGGGATGCGGACCTTAGCTTGATATCCGGGGTGGGATATGGCCCTTGGCTTGATTGCTCTGGTGGGATGAGGACCTTAGCTTGATTGACGGGGTGGGATGTGGCCCTTGGCTTGATTGCTCTGGTGGGATGCGGACCTTAGCTTGATTGACGGGGTGGGATATGGCCCTTGGCTTGATTGCTCTGGTGGGATGCGGACCTTAGCTTGATTGCCGGGGTGGGATATGGCCCTTGGCTTGATTGCTCTGGTGGGATGCGGACCTTAGCTTGATTGAAGGGTGGGATATGGCCCTTGGCTTGATTGCTCTGGTGGGATGCGGACCTTAGCTTGATTGACGGGGTGGGATATGGCCCTTGGCTTGATTGCTCTGGTGGGATGCGGACCTTAGCTTGATTGACGGGGTGGGATATGGCCCTTGGCTTGATTGCTCTGGTGGGATGTGGACCTTAGCTTGATTGACGGGGTGGGATATGGCCCTTGGCTTGATTGCTCTGGTGGGATGCGGACCTTGGCTTGATTGCCGGGGTAGGATATGGCCCTTGGCTTGATAGCTCGGGTGGGATCCGGACCTTTGCTTGATTGCCGGGGTGGGATGTGGCCCTTGGCTTGATAGCTCGGGTGGGATCCGGACCTTTGCTTGATTGCCGGGGTGGGATGTGGCCCTTGGCGGTGCTCTGGTGGGATGCGGACCTTAGCTTGATTGCCGGGGTGGGATGTGGCCCTTGGCTTGATTGCTCTGGTGGGATGCGGACCTTAGCTTGATTGCCGGGGTGGGATGTGGCCCTTGGCTTGATAGCTCTGGTGGGATGCGGACCTTAGCTTGATTGCCGGGGTAGGATGTGGCCCTTGGCTTGATTGCTCTGGTGGGATGCGGACCTTAGCTTGATTGCCGGGGTGGGATGTGGCCCTTGGCTTGATAGCTCGGGTGGGATGCGGACCTTGGCTTGATTGCCAGGGTGGGATAATAATTGCTGACCTTGGCTTAATCGCCCGGGTGGGATGCGGACCTTGACTTGATTGCCCGGGTGGGATAATGATTGCTGACCTTGGCTTAATCGCCCGGGTGGGATGTGGACCTTGGCTTGATCGCCCAGGTGGGATAATAATTGCGGACCTTGGCTTAATCGCCCGGGTGGGATACGGACCTTGGCTTAATCTCCTGGGTGGGATGCGGACCTTGGCTTGATCGCCCGGGTGGGATAATGACTGCTGACCTTGGCTTAATCGCCCGGGTGGGATGCAGACCTTGGCTTAATCGCCCGGGTGGGATACGGACCTTGGCTTGATCGCCCGGGTGAGATAATGATTGTGAACCTTTGCTTAATCGCCCGGGTGAGATAATGATTGTGTACCTTTGCTTAATCGCCCGGGTGGGATGCAGACCTTGGCTTAATCGCCCGGGTGGGATGCAGACCTTGGCTTAATCGCCCGGGTGGGATGCGGACCTTGGCTTAATCGCCCGGGTGGGATGCAGACCTTGGCTTAATCGCCCGGGTGGGATGCGGACCTTGGCTTAATCGCCCGGGTGGGATAATGATTGCTGACCTTGGCTTAATCGCCCGGGTGGGATGCGGACCTTGGCTTAATCGCCCGGGTAGGATGCTAACCTTGGCTTAATCGCCCGGGTGGGATGCGGACCTTGGCTTAATCGCCCGGGTGGGATAATGATTGCTGACCTTGGCTTAATCGCCCGGGTGGGATGCAGACCTTGGCTTAATCGCCCGGGTGGGATGCAGACCTTGGCTTAATCGCCCGGGTGGGATAATGACTGGTGACCTTGGCTTAATCGCCCGGGTTGGATGCGGACCTTGGCCTAATCACCCGGGTGGGATGTGAACCTTGGCTTAATCGCCCGGGTGGGATAATGATTGCTGACCTTGGCTTAATCGCCCGGGTGGGATGCGGACCTTGGCTTAATCGCCCGGGTGGGATAATGATTGCTGACCTTGGCTTAATCGCCTGGGTGGGATGCGGACCTTGGCTTAATTGCACGGGTGGGATAATGATAGCGGACCTTGGCTTAATTGCCCGGGTGGGATGCGGACCTCGGCTTAATTGCCCGGGTGGGATGCGGACCTTGGCTTAATTGCATGTGTGGGATAATGATTGCGGACCTTGGCTTAATTGCCCGGGTGGGATAATGATTGCGGACCTTGGCTTAATTGCCCGGGTGGGATGCGGACCTTGGCTTGATTGCCTGGGTGGGATGCGGACCTTGGCTTAATCGCCCGGGTGGGATGCGGACCTTGGCTTAATCGCCCGGGTGGGATAATGTTTGCTGACCTTGGCTTAATCGCCCGGGTGGGATGCGGACCTTGGCTTAATCGCCCGGGTGGGATAATGTTTGCTGACCTTGGCTTAATCGCCCGGGTGGGATAATGATTGCGGACCTTGGCTTAATCGCTCGGGTGGGATGCAGACCTTGGCTTGATTGCCCGGGTGGGATAATGATTGCGGACCTTGGCTTAATCGCCAGGGTGGGATGCAGACCTTGGCTTGATTGCCCGGGTGGGATGCAGACCTTGGCTTGATTGCCCGGGTGGGATAATGATATATACATACACTTATAAACATACACTCTGTTCTCATGTACCCTTGTAAATACTCAAACCATTCACTTTAAACACACACACTCCACATTATACTCATCCTTCAGCTCTTCTCATATGCACTAACATGCCCACTAGCAAAACAACTCACTCAAACTGTACCCACTTATTCTGATACCACTCTTGGATTAGTTAATGAAAAAATCTTTGCAACGCCTTCCTTCATGACTGCATTTGGATAATCTTAGGAACAGCGGCTCCTACCGGGTTTGCATTAAGGGCACGGTGTGGTGGTAATTACAACATTACTAGCACGTACGACGGGGTTTTGACAGGCGGACAAGCGTGGTTATGTCACAAGGGGTTTATTTTTCCACGCTGGTCTCACGATTTTTTCTAAGTCAATTGTTCTTGTTTCACGAGCTCCTCTATAGACAGACTGAGCCTGATAGGTGCCTTGCAATGCACATTACAAACTAGTTCCTAAGCCAGTAATATACAGAACGCGCATGGATCATTACGATTTCGGACATAAAACTTTCTTTACGAGTTCTACGTTATTTTCTTCTGTTTAATAAGGTAAATAATAACGCAAGTATTTGTATTTTGATTTTAAACGATTATATTCCTGATATATTACTACGCGGGGTCTATCGCTGCCAGCCGCCACGTAGCAGTCTGACAGTCTTCCTCGCGGCGCCATGATGGAAGGACAGATACAACTAAGGATAAAGACGAGATGACTTTAGAATTTACCCAAACGATGATTTTGAGATAGCTTTTAAATATTCGAACGATGACTATATGAAGAATTTACCTAGTGTGAAAAATGTTTGGTATAGAGGAGGAAGGGAGAGTAGAATAGGCAGGTAAAGGTAAAGAAGCGAGTGGCCTCAGTGCTCCTCCTCCTCCTCCTCCTCCTCCTCATCATCATCATCATCATCTAACTTAGCAACTACCCTCTCTCCGTGTTCCTCTTCTCTTCCTCTTACTGTCTTTCTTAATCTTCTATTTTTTCATCTTTTTTCTCAGGTGTGACAATCTTTCCTCTTCTATAGTCTCTCTCTACGCTTTTCCTTTTCTCCACCTTCATATTTTTCCCGTTTTCTTATGAATCTTCCTTTATTTTTTATGTCCCTCTGTAATATTTTTTTGGCTCCTCAGTTTACTCGGTTATTCTGCGTGCTTTCCTCCTTGTCTCCTCCTCTTCCTCTTCCTTCTCCTTTATCTTCCCGACTCTCCCTTTTCCCTCCATCTCTTCCTCTCTCATCTACATTGACATCCTCTCCCTATATCTGGGCGGGAAGGAAGAGGGAACGATGGAGGAGAGAGGGGAAGAGGGAAAGATGGGAGGAAGGAGGAATGTGTTTGAGGTAGAAGACACGAGCTGGAGAAGGGGAGAGAGAAAGAGAAAGACAAAAAACAGTAGGTAGGGGACAGGAAAGAGAGGAAAAGGGTGAGACGAGGAGAAACGAAGGGAGGAAAAGATAGAAGGAATAACGAACGTCGAAGAGAGTAGAATACGAGAAGAAAGAAAGGGGAGAGAGAGAGATAAATGGAAGAAAATAGGTGGTGAGAGGAGGATGATGGGGACGAGGGGTATAACGTTGGCTAAAGAGGAAAGGTAAAGAGAGGAAGAGGAGTGAATGATGAAGAGAAACGGGAGAATAAAGGAGAAGGAAAGAGAGTTGAAAGTGAAGGGAAGATGATGGGTACAACAATAATAACAGAGACTAACGAAAGGAAGGAAAGAGAAGGAAGGAGGAAAGAGTGAAATGGATGAGTCGAGTGAGAATAAAGGAAAAGGAAATAGGAAAAGAAATGGAATAGAGAGTTAAGGGAAGGTAATGAGGAAAAAGAGAATTGGGAATATGAGAGTTTAAAGAGGAAGGCGTAGCAAAGATAGAAAAATGTAAGAAAACGAAGATGCGACGGTGAAGGAGCTCCGTCGCTGTGGTTTGCCATTATCATTTCCACGAGCTGATCTTTGTTGGCCCACACATTTGTTAGTCCTATATTGCGGCAGTGTTTCTGCAGCTGCACTTTGGTGAGGTTGTGAAGGTATTCGGTGGTAGGATTTGCCATGGAAGGTTCATTCTTGTTTTCCACACGTGTTGTCTCGAGTGCAGAGGTAGACGAATCCATGTTGCTTGCTGATGATGGTATTAGAGATGATGGTATTGCAGTATGCGTCCTTATTAAACAGAGACACGTATGTAGTCGCGTTGCTCTAGTGTGTTATCCCTGAGTAGTGAGGTTTGAGGGATTTGGAGCACATGTCCTGCAGCTAGCGGCGGGGAGCGACCACTACCTCTCCCTACGGAGGTCAGAGAGAGAGAGAGAGAGAGAGAGAGAGAGAGAGAGAGAGAGAGAGAGAGAGAGAGAGAGAGAGAGAGAGAGAGAGAGAGAGAGAGAGAGAGAGAGAGAGAGAGAGAGAGAGAGAGAGAGAGAGAGAGAGAGAGAGAGAGAGAGAGAGAGAGAGAGAGAGAGAGAGAGAGAGAGAGAGAGAGAGAGAGAGAGAGAGAGAGAGAGAGAGAGAGAGAGAGAGAGAGAGAGAGAGAGAGAGAGAGAGAGAGAGAGAGACCAACACAGTTTCCATTTTCAATTGTTGAGGTGAGTCAATTTTAGGCATGGTGGCGTGCGCGGCGGCGGGAGACGACAGGGGCGGGAGGCGTAAGGAAGGGGATAGAAGGCGAAGGGGGACAGGGGTGCGGATAGGAAATGATTGTATGCGGAGGGGGGAGTGAGAGCTGGATAGGAGAGAGATGGTAGGGGCGAGAGGTACTAGGAAAGGGATAGGATGCAAAGCGGGACAGGGAGGCGAATAGGAAAAGGATAGTGAGAGAAGGGGGACAGAGAAGCTTATAAGAAGGTCAAAAGAGGGACAGGGAGGCGGATAAGAAGGAGGTACTAGGCAAATCGGGGATAGTGATGCCCATAGGAAAGGTATAGTATGGGAAGGGGGGACATTGGAGTGGATAGGAAGGGGATATGAGGCAATAGGGGGACAGGCATGCAGAGAGGTGGTGATATGGAGAGTCTAGGAGGGATAGCAACAAAGGGGTAAAATATATTAATAGGGTACGGCAGTGTAGAAGCAGCGGGGATTTCAGTGGAAGAAGGAAGAGGTAAGTGGGTGAATAGTGGGAGTAGGGATTGATACAAGGGAGAAGGAAGGGTGAAAAGAGAGTAGCAGGAAGAAGGAAGAGTGAAGAGATGGTAGGAGGGGACAAGGAGGGTGAGGAGAGATGCAATTCTTAAGAGATGGAGCAAGGGAGAAAGAAGGCAAAGGAAATAAAGGGAAAAAAATGTTAGAAGGGAAAGAAAGGCGTCCATAGTGGTGTGATATAGGGGCGGGCACGTGGCAGGGGATGGTAGTGGTATGGGTGGCAGGGGTAGAATGAAGCGCAGTTGAGAAGGGGCAGCTACCGTTTTCCTGTAAGCCGCCTTTGGATACCTTTGATCTCCTATATATCCCCGTTTTCTGTTATCGTTTTGATCCTGTTTTTTTTTATTTTTTTTTTATAACCAAGTGCTTCAGAATCCTCAATAAGAACGATCTACATTCTCGTCCTGCGCATCATCACCACCATCATCATCATCATCATCATTTACAAGCGTAGTCTCATAAGCCGTATTGTAAAAGTTTCCTGGTTTGATTTACAGTAGAATTCCTCCCTTCAGCTCATAGTACTTTTTCTTTTTTTTTTTTTGTTACTATCCACATACGCAGCTCTATATCACTCCCCTTTTGTATTTCTTTTTCCATTCTTCTTTCTGTTCCTCATTTTGTTCGTTCTTTTCTCCTTTCCTCTCTTTGTTCTTCTCTTTCTGTTCGTTCCTCTCCGTTTCTTTTCTTTTTCTTCTCTTTTTGTCCCTCTTTTCCTTTTCCTCTCTGTTCCTCTCTTTTCCTTCCTCTCCATTCTTCTTTCTCTTCGTTCCTCTTTCTTTTCGGTCTTTTCTTGTTCCTCTCTTTTTCCTTTTTTCCATTTCTCTCTCTTTCCTTTCCCCTTTCCGTTCCTCTCTAATTCCGTTCCTCTCTGTTTCCGTTCCTTTCTTCATTCCTTCTTCTCCTCATTTCTCGTTCCTTTTCTCTTCTGTCATCACCATCCTCATCCACACCTCCATCACAAACACACACACACATTATCTCTTTCCCCATTCCTCTCTTGTTCCTCCTCCTCCTCACCCACCCACCCACCCACACACACACACACACACACC
Organism: Eriocheir sinensis; assembly: GCF_024679095.1. Classification (NCBI taxonomy): domain Eukaryota; kingdom Metazoa; phylum Arthropoda; class Malacostraca; order Decapoda; family Varunidae; genus Eriocheir; species Eriocheir sinensis. The sequence continues at coordinate 199,977 of NW_026111510.1, read as the reverse complement.
TCGGATCTATACATTTTGGGGCCCTCGAGGGAGTCTCTCTTCTCTCTCGCTGGCCATCACTCATCCCGCCCCCCAAGTCATTTATAAATCCTGTATTTCCTTCGGCTAAAATATAATTACCCTAGAGAGTACCGGAGACAGGGAAGGAGATAGAGGAGGGGAGGCGGATGGAGGAGGAAAGAGGGAGGTAGAGGGATGAGGTGCCAGAAGGAGGAAGAGGAGGAATACCAGATGGAAAAAGAAAGATTAGACTGGTATTTATTGGGTTTATTCCTTCGCCACCTCTCACCAACATCTCTTATGGTCTTCGATGGAGAGATATAGAGAAAGAAATGTTATAAAAGTGTGGAGCAAAGACGGAAGTAAAGAGGAAATGAGTCTCCAGAGATAGATAGCTAGATAGATAGATAGACAGATAAAGAGAGAGTTAAGAAGAGGGGACAGAATAAAACAAGAAGATATAAAGATAGGAATGGAAGGAAAGGAAGAAATGATGTATAGAAGAAAGAATTTGGAGAGAAGAGGAATTGAAGCGAGCGGGCAATAGGAAGGAACCAGACAAGGGGAAGGAGGAGAAACGAAAAAAAAAAATTGGCAAATGCAGAGGAAAGGCGAGAAAAGAGGAAGATAAATAGGAGAAGAAAAGAACTGAGAATAAAGGAAACTATCTGTGCATGTGGGACAGGTTAGATTAATCCCCCTACAGGTCTACCATTTATGTATTGCTGAAGAGAGGTAACAACAAAAGGAAGCAAAGGATTTTAAGCATAAGACTAGATATAGGAGAAAGACCTCCCTCGCTCCCACTTATTCTTTTCTTTCTCTCTTCACCAAAAATAGCAAGGCATCAGTATCAGTGTCATCATCAGCTGCACCGTCACCTTCACCACCGCTACCACCACCACCACCTCTCATAACATCTGTTCCCTATAAGCCTCTTCACTCCTCTTCCATTCCACAGACACAAAGAGCATCCGACACCCTTCCTTTGACATTCAAGAACCCGAACCACTACTGCCTCTTCCTCCTATTCTCTTGCCCCTCCTCCTCCTCTTCTGTCCTCCTCCCCATTCTCCTCCTTCTCCTTCTCCTCCACTACTCTCCTTTTGTTCGCTACTCTCGTGTCTTCTCTTGTATCCTCGTTCCTACTTTATTTTCTTTTTTTTCGTGGTTTTCGTTATATTTTCCCGTCTTTCCTTCATGGCAGTAATTATAATCATCATCATCTCTCAAGGTATTAGGTTTTCTGTTTCTACTTCTTTAATACTTTGTTGCGTATTCTAACCTTTTCTTTTAGTTCTTTTTTTCTCTTTTTTATATTTGTTTAGTTTTCATATTTACTCTTAACCATCTGCCTGTCTTTGTTTTTCCTTTTATGTTTAATGCAGAGTGTAGCTGATTCTTGCACACACACGCACACGCACAAACACACACTCCCAGCCACCAACCACCCACACGCACACCCACACAGACACACTCACACACACGTACATAAAACACATGCTCCCTTCTTACCCCACTCCCCCTCACCGACACATCACCCTTTCGTTCTCAAGCGTTAAAGCAACAACAGCCTGCATATAACACTTGCCGGCCTAACGTGATCTCCATAACTTGCCTTCTCGCCGCGCGTCACAATATTGTCTCGGGATTGGGTTAGTGACGCGCGCTTGGGACAGCGGCGCCGCTGCCAGACGTCTGCGGGGGGTTGTTTGGCGGCCTTTCAGTTATGAGAGGAGTACTTGTGTGTGTGTTTCTGCTGTTTGATGAGTGATTAGGGTTCTCGTCTTGGGGTCTTTGGATGAAATTGACTGCTGAGAGAGTTAGTTTAGGAAGAGCTTAGGCGCCGTGTCATGTATTTCAATAGTGATACGATGAGTGTATATGTGATTTTTCTGCTGTTTGATGAGTGATTAGGGTTTTCGTCTTGGGGTCTATGGATGAAATTGACTGCTGAAAGAGTTTGCATTTCAGTAGCGATATAATGAGTGTATATGTGTTTTCCTGCTGTTTGGTGAGTGATTAGGATTCCATTCTTTGGGGCTTTTGAAGAGTTAGACTGTTGAAAGAGTTTTTGTTCAGGCAGAGGTTTAGTTTCAGAAGATACTTATTGCATGAAGATTTTGAGCCCTTTGGTCTGGTGGTTGTTTCGTGCCCCTGAATAGTGATAGGATGAGTGTGTGTGTTTCTGCTGTTAGATACTGCCTTGGGGATTTTGAAGAGTTATACAGTTGAAAGAGTATTTATTTAAGGAGAGTTTTAGTCTAGGAAGATTTTCATAACCGGAAATATCTGTGCCCTCATTTATCCTTTAATACCAATAGGATAAATTATATATGTTTCCGTTGTTACATGAGTACTTACCTTTCTCATCTTGGGGAAAATAAAATAAAAGTCTGACTCATGAAAGTGTTATAGTGTAGGAAGAATTTTAGCATAGGAAGATTTTTATCATTGGAAGATACTGTGCTTTCCTTCGTATCTTCAAAGACAGGCTTCCCTTCACAGTGGTTACTTATAAAGGCTTGGTAGATTTATTTAATATTGGGAGTTTTCTAGAGTTTCGACTTCAGTGGCTATTGGAAGATTGTGTGTCTTATTCCTCGTCTCCTCCCGCCTCCTTATATGAATTGCTTCCTTTCCGTGGCTCACTCGAAAGGAGGAGGATGATGCTTCGAAGTTGAGCTTTTGTTGGCGAGAGAAATGTGATATTGTTGCATTACATTCTAAAGGACGTTCTCTCTCTCTCTCTCTCTCTCTCTCTCTCTCTCTCTCTCTCTCTCTAACACACACACACACACACACACACACTCTTAGAATTACGTAACTTGTTATCACTACCAACTCATTTTTGTGTGAATTTAAAACCTCTTCCCCTCTCACTTCCTCATCTTCCATTACGTTATTTTTCTTCCATCTCCCTCTGTTTTATTTTCATTTTTATTAGCAAATGTCCTCTCCCCTTCTTCCTCTATATTCAGGTCCTTCCTCCTTCCTGCTCTCTTTCGCCCATCCTCCAAGAAGCTCTCATCTCTCTCCTTCCTTCTGCAGAGGGTTTTTTTCTTATTAATTTTTTCACAACCCAATTCCGCTGCTGGAGGTTGGTTTTCCTCGGTTAATGTTAGGTAGGTCATGTTTTTCATCTTCCTCTCTCATTATTGGTAATAGGAAAATGCAAAAGATATGATGATTCCTTCAGTAGAGTTTCCCTTCGCTTGGTCGCTGGAATGAAAGCTTATGTTCGAGTTTCTTCGTTTATTTGTCTTTTCTTTAATCAGGGTTACTTAGATTTGTTTTTTGTTGTCGTTCTTTTTCGTCTTTTTCTTCTCTTCTAGGTTTCGTGTCTCGTGTAGCTGAGTGTTCGTTTTTCTTAGTTTATTTGTCGTCTCGTTTATCATAGTTACACCTGTTCTTAGTGGTCGCTCTCTTTGTCTTTCCTCTCTCTACTAGGTTTCATGTCTCCCCTAGCTCTTGTGCTCCCCTTTAAATTGGCAGTCAAGTTTTTTCCACCTTTTTATTTCCGTCCTGTGTGCTTCATCCTCTTTTTTTTCCTGGTACCTGTTTTGGTATATGTTTGAACGTGTGTGTGCTTGTGTGTTCCCTGTATGTTTGTCTGTTTTTAAATGTGTATGAGTGGAAATCTGTTTTGTGTATGTTCGTCTGTCTTTTTTCTATCTTTGGGTGTATGTCTAAAACTGTCGATTTGCCTTGTTTCTCTAGGTATTTCCATGTAGTTATTGCTATTACACCATTAAGCTGCACTTTTGCGTGTGTGTGTGAGTGTCTGTGTGCATGCGTGTGTCTGAGTTTACTCCCCATGCACACACTAGAGTATTTCGTTGAAGAGAGATTTCAGAATTTTCATGTAGTGTGTCCAGCTTTTTTAACATCATCTCAGAAACGAGTCATTTGCTTTCACATTCTAATTGGCACGTGTTTTTACTCTGCGTAACTTTGATGGCTTGATTCAGCGGCTTTGCTCATCTGCATGCTGTTGGTCAGTGCATATTTCTGTTGGTCGTGAATGGGGGTGGAGAAACTGACTTACCGAAATGGTTATAGGTATGTTTATATTAGTTTATAGTTTACTTTTTTTTTTTCATTTTAAGGATTGATGGGAGGTAGATACTGTTACTTGGCCTTTATGTGCTTGGGAGTGTGTGTGTGTGTTTGTGTGTGTGTGTGTGTGTGTGTGTGTGTGTGTGTGTGTGTGTGTGTGTGTGTGTGTGTGTGTGTGTGTGTGTGTGTGTGTGTGTAAGAGAGAAAATTACACACACACTCTCTCTCTCTCTCTCTCTCACACACACACACACACACACACACACACACACACACACACACACACACACACACATTAGAAATACAAAATCAATTATACGGGAGAGTATATTTCTTAACAATCATAAATGTCTACTCTCTCTCTCTCTCTTTTTTTTATTTAAACAGGGCTTTCAGAATATTGTGCTAAAGTTGAAGCTTTTAAGCTTCATCTATCTATAGCTACATACAAGACACATTGAATTACTGCCTAGAAGTCCTAATCCAGCTGTTCACCTCCCGCTTGAAGTCTTGAAGTGACGCGCGATGGTGGAGGTCGGTGTGGCTAACAAGCTGGTTCCACAGGCGGCTGTAGCGGGGCTGGAAGGAGCGGAAGTGGTGTTCCGTCCTGGAGAAGGGTACAGCCACTTGTTCCTGTCTGTGGGGTGCTGCTCGGGTGGAGTGTATGGGGGTTGGGGGCGCGGGGAGCTTGAGAGCTGCCAGGTGGGTTGTGTTTAGGTTGTGTGCCTTGTACATTACACACAGGCCTGCCACATCCCTGCGCTCCTGGAGAGGTTGCAGGGAGCCATGCGCGTGCTGAGGACCTGTGCGCTGTATCAGACGCTGGGCTCTGGCCTGGACACGATCCAGGGTTGCAAGGTAGGATGGAGGGCAGGAGGACCAGGCGAAGGGGGAGTACTCCATGAGGGGGCGTATTTGTGCCTTGTAGAGCACCTCAGTCCTTTTGGCGTCAAGTAGATGGGAGATGCACCGTACACAGCTGAGTTTCCATGCTGCATTTTTTGATATTTTTTTAGCATGGTTGGTGAAGGAGAGTCCCGCGTCGAACTCCACTCCGAGAATGGAGATGGAGTCTTGAAGGGGTAGCGTTTTCCCCTCCAGCTGTATCCCCGGCCTGGCTAAATTGTTGATATCTCGCCTGCGGGATATTACCATTGCTTGCGTTTTGTCAGGGGCCAGGGTGACTTGCCAGCAGCCACTCCAGGCGATAATTTTGTCGAGTGCCATGTTGATGCGACACACTGTGCCTTGCCAGTCCTGTCTGTCGCTGGTGAAGGCAAGGGTGCAGTCGTCAGCGTACGCCTGAGCCTCAGGGATGAGCTGGAGAATGTCATTGAAATAAACATTCCACAGTAGAGGCCCTAGTACGCTGCCCTGGGGCACGCTTGCATTGATGGGGTGCTGGCTTGAGGTGTGGCCGTTAATCACCACCTGTAACGCCCTGTCCTGGAGGTAGTCCCCAATGAGTTGCAGGAGGGCGCCTCGCACACCTAGGCTCTTCAGCTTGGCGATGAGGCCTTGGTGCCAAACCCTGTCGAAGGCTCCGGCTATGTCAAGAGCCACGACGAAGGTGTCGAGTCCCCTGTCCAGCGATTGGCTCCATGAGGCAGAGTTAAGGAGCAGCAGGTCTGCAACAGATCTTCCCTGCCGGAAGCCGAATTGCTTGGAGTTGAGGAGATGGTGGGCATCGAGGAAGGCCGTGAGTTTTGTTGTTATAAGGGACTCCAAGATTTTCCCAACAGTGGAGAGGAGGGATACTGGGCGGTAGTTCTTTGGGTCCTGTTTGCCTTTTTTCTTGTATATGGCCACCACTCTTGCTTTCTTCCAAAGTGTGGGCCACTTGGAGGTGGAAAGGATGTTATTGAAGATGGTGGTAAGTGGTAGGGCGAGCTGGCCAGCGCATCTTTTTAGCAGGTGAGGGGCCGAGGGCTGATGTTGTCAGGCCCTAGGGCTTTCTTGGGGTCTATTTGCATCAGCAGATTTTTTACCTCCTCCATGGTGACAGTGAGACTCTCCAGAGAGGCCCTGGTGAGGGATGTCAGCTTCGGGGGGGCGCGGAGGGGATCAGGTACTGACATTTTGGAAGAGAAGTGGGCCGCCAGTAGCTCCGCCTTGTCTTTGTCGCTCATAGCCACTGACCCATCTGGCCTGACGAGGGGTGGGATGGCGTTGTCGGCTGAGAGGCCTTGTTGTTGTTTCACTCCACTCCACCACTCCTTGTTACCCACAGACTGTCCGCTGAGCTTGGTCTTCATTACCTCCTTCCTGCGTTGTATAGCCTGTTTTTGCACCCGGCTCATGTTCTTGCAGGCTTCTCTGTGTAAGGTTTTATTATGCTGAGAAGGATGGGACTTGTAACGCAGCCAAGCCCTACTTGGTGTCCATGGCTATCCTGCACTGATAGCCGAACCAGGGCTGATCAATTGGTTTTGATTTATATGACTGGCTGGGCACATATTCTTGTTGCAGAGACAGAAGAAGGTTTGTTAAGTTCTCCATTTGGGTGTTGACGTCTCCGTGGAGGATATCCGTCCACACGATGGAGTCCAGATTTGCCTTCAGGCTGTTCCAATCTCCCCGGAACCACAACCAGTTCACACGGGCGGTGGCTCCGTCGTGTTCTATTGAGGTCTTGATGGTGGTGAGAACAGCAGAATGGTCAGAGGAACCAACCATACCTAGGGGATGACAGGTGACCACTTCCTCTGGCAGGTCTGTAATGACTGGGTCCAGGGAGGAGCCGGAGATATGTGTAGGGAGATCAACGTGGTTCGTGAGGCCGTACATGGTCAGAAGGTCTTCGAACTGCCTTGCCACCAAGTACTGATTCATGTCCCCCACCACAATGAGATGTTTGCAGGAATGCTGGAGCAGAAGGGTGTCGAGATTTCAGTGGAGGAAGTGGATGGGGTCGCTCCCCTGCCACTGTGGCCGGTAGCATACACAGAGCAGGATGGAGTCGCGTTGTCTTGTCCACAGCCTGAAGAATGCCATTTCGAGGTGGCGTTCCATGTCGACATCGAGGGCCTCCACAGCAAGACCGTCACGGAAGCAGACTGCGATTCCCCCGAAGGTACCGTGGGCTCGGTCTCTTCGGTGCCATCTAGAGTACCCTTGAATATGCCCAAAGTTGGCGGGAATGGTGGGATTGAGAAAGGTCTCCACTGTGGCTATGATGTCTGGGGAGTGCGGGATAACATAAGAGTGTGTTAGATCTCCTATGTTAGTTTGGAGGCCTCTGATGTTAGTAGACATAATCGTCAGTTTCTCTTGGAAGGTTGGGTCGGCCGGCATAATTCCAAGGTGTGTGGGGGTGTTGAGAGGGATGAGGTGCTTGGCGCTGAGACGCTTGGTAACTGGGGAGAGGAGGATGTGTGAGATGCTTATTTAGTGTCTCGATGAGGAGGGAGGTGACGGCTGTCTGCTCGGACAACTGGCGGTAGATCTTTTCGTGCCTTTCTTGGGCATGGGAGGTACGGCAGTTAGCTGTGGTGTGACCTTCGCGGTAGCAGTAGTCGCACCAGCTTAGCCAGCGGCAGATGCCTCTAGTATGGCCATTCCTCTTGCAATGGTTGCAAAATTCTTTGGGAGTGGTCCTACTAGGGGAGGGCAGGGACAGGAGTGGAACACGGTGTGGGCGCAAGGAGGTATAGGTGTTCCTGGGGCGGCTGTGGCGAGGTGTTCTGGGGGGAGGAGGATGACTTTGTCGCCGGGCGGGACTCTTGTTCCTCCGTGTGTCAGCTGTGTCTATGCCTTGGGGAGTGGGCAGGTTTAGGGCGTGACTTCTTCGCTTTCGATGGTCGTCTGAGCTCTGACCGTTCGGTGCTGAGGACCGGGGATTGGCCTGAGAGTCAGGTATAGTGTTGATGGGGACGGATGAGGAATTGGATGATGGGTAATCTTCCCTTGTGATGGTGGCTGCTGTGTTCTTGGGTACAGCGCCTGATGATATTTGGGTGTTTATTACGGATGTATCTCTGGGCTGGTCAACTGAGCTTGAGGGTGGGTTGAGTTGAGGTTTAATTGTATGAGGGGTTGATGCCTCAGTGGTGACAGGGGCAGGTCTTGAGGGGTTTGGGAGGGTATCAGGTAAATCACTTTGAGTAGCGGTGGAGACGGTGCCAGTGGAGGCTTTCTGGAGCTGACGCGGCTTGCCTGAGGTCCACCAGTCGTTTGCTCCGCGGTGGTGGGCGACTTGGTGCTTCCAATCCTTGTCAATGCTGTGTCCTCGGGCAGAGCATGATGTGCTGGTGACTGTGAGGTTATTGAGGCTGCTCTGTGTGGCCGCGATGTAGTCGATGAAGATCAGGATGGTTACTACCGCGTCACGGTTGTCAGCAATCTCTCTCTCCAGCATTCTTTACGTATTAACTTTTAAACTGGTGTCATTAGCCTTTATTATCCTCATTAACCTGTTTTTAATTGTTCACTTTTGTCTACTAATCCCTTTCCTAAGTTCAACAATATCCTTAACCTAACATTTCCCCGATGCATTCCACAGAGCCAATGTTGCAAAGGGTCAAAGTTCTCTCAAGTTAACCGTGTATATATTTATCAGGACCCCTAAAATTCTGTGCTTAGGTTTTCTTTTTCCAATGACCACCAAATAGTCTAAATTTTAGTGTAGTTCTTGGTATATTATGTGACCTTGTTGCTTCTAGGTGACCGTGCATATATGTATCAGTGCACGTAAGTTCAGTGTTTAAGTTGTTTTCTTCCTCCCTTTGCCGCCAGTGACCACCAAATAGCGTTAATTTTTGTGGAGATCCTGATGTATTTTGTGTCTCCTTGTTACGTGCGGATCATTCACTACATTTCAGGAATTCAGGAAGTTCGTAAGCGCCTAACCTTCCCTCATAATTTCCGGGTCGCTGCTTCCTACTACTTGCTTTACAGTACATTTGATGCTCATTTTTTAAAGCAAGTTTTCGTCCCCCGAACAAGAACATTTTGCCGCGAGGGGAACGGATTGCCAGTGTGTGTGTTTGGTTTCTGTGTGTGTGTGTGTGTGTGTGTGTGTGTGTGTGTGTGTGTGTGTGTGTGTGTGTGTGTGTGTGTGTGTGTGTGTGTGTGTACATGCATGGAATTTAATACAGATCGGTAATTCGTTTTAGGAATAGCCTAGAAATTTTACTCACACACACACACAAAGACACACACACACACAAAAACACACACACACACACACACACAAACACACACACATTTATTTTAATATGACGAAGAACAATTAAAACAACTCTGCAGTATTTTGTCAGCTAAGGCTTGAAGGTAATAAAGTTGTATACCGGACTGGTAGCATCTATAGAGATGTGTTAAAATAAAATGTGCGCGACAATACGGCAGTGCAGGAAACAATGCAACATGCAATAAAAAAGGAAATGCATAACAGTGAAAGTCACGATGATTCACGGAGATTTATGGCGCAAATAAAAACGGTATGTAAACTCTACTGTCCTTGGCTGACGTGTTTCACTTTCTACCGTCCTCAAGTGCTCAAAAGTTTTGCACGCGAACAATTTTTATTCTGTTTTCGTTCCCTCCATTTTCAAAATAGCAAAATTATGTAACGACCGTTGGTATCGCTCCCTAGTAGTAAATGGCTTAGTGCTTCTGAACATGTGTGTGTACTGTACTTCGTGTGTGTGTGTGTGTGTGTGTACTATTATTGCAGGCATGAAAGCGTTTATGGCCGTGTGCATGTGGCGAGTTATGGCCTGTGAACGGCACCTTCGCTATGTGTGCCTCCTGTGTGTGTGTGTGTGTGTGTGTGTGTGTGTGTGTGTGTGTGTGTGTGTGTGTGTGTGTGTGTGTGTATGTGTACGTGCCGGTGCATGCATTATATTAACCCTTAACGGCTTCCTTGTTGCCTTCCTTGTCGTTTGCCTCCTCCTCCTCCTCCTCCTCCTGTGGGTGCAGTAAGGTGACAGGTTACTGGTGCGTGCCTAGTACCGCCGGTAAAACGAGGAGCAAGCCTCCACCTGTGCCCCTGAAACTACACCTCACCCATCGTGAGTATTAGGGGGGATTCTGGGGCTGCCCTGTGTAGGCCACTCGTCCTCTTCCAGTCTCCCTGTATTTCTATATTCGTATGTTCTTATGTAATGAAGTCATTTTCCACCACAGCTTAGGTTACCAGTAGTGTAAGTTAAGGGTAGTAATTTCCTCTTATTTCTCTCTCTACTGTAAAATTTCCATGGCCCTTTCTTCTTTAAAGGTACATGGTGTTCTCTTCTAACTATTTCCTGCCGGCACGTTGCCGGAGGGAGAGGTGGGTGGGGAGGAGCCTTCATCTTTTCTGTCCTGTCCTACCACACGTAGATTACTAGTAGTAGCGGTAGTAAACAGACACCCTCGTCATAGACCGATAGGTTTTCTGGTGTCTGTTCTTCCTATGTATTTCTATGTATTCCTCCTCCTCGACCTCGTTTTGCTTTTCTTTATTCCTCTTATTTCAGGTCTCCTTTCTCTACTATTCCTTCAACCTTTCTCGTAAATATTTCTTGTTGTTGTTGATATCCGCTCTCGCTCACTTCCATTCGTTATATATATCTTCGTTTTTTATTAGCTACTTCAGTTTCCTGTTTTTATTATGATTCCGTCCAACTTTCTCGTTAATCCTTCCTGTTGTTGTTGACTTACTTTTCCGATGACCTCCTGCGTAAATATCTTTCTTATCCACACCCTTAATCTTTTTCCATGATCTCTCCTTACTCCTCCTCCTCCTTCCTCCTTCTCCTCCTCCTCCGCCTCCTCCTCCTCTTCCTCCTCCTCCTCTTCCTCCTCCTCCACCTCCTCCTCCTCCTCCTCCTTCTCCAGCCCACCACAAATGGAGGCAGAGTACATTCCTTCCTCCACCAAGCCAGACAAATATTTCCTGGGAATTTTACGATCGGCAGCGAAAGGCGTGTGGGGCGAGGCTGTCTTAATATATATCACCTTTAGAGGCTGGCTGAGGTGTTATTAGGGGAGAGAGAGAGAGAGAGAGAGAGAGAGAGAGAGAGAGAGAGAGAGAGAGAGAGAGAGAGAGAGAGAGAGAGAGAGAGAGAGAGAGAGAGAGAGAGAGAGAGAGAGAGAGAGAGAGAGAGAGAGAGAGAGAGAGAGAGAGAGAGAGAGATTTTAGAGTTATGTGTTTATATATGAGCGCATAACTAAGGCTACAGTGCAATATTGTGTAATACAAATTAATAATATCAAGACGGTTTGCATTTATGGCGGGAAATATTCAGCCATTTGTATCTTGTGAAGGGAAATATGAGGAGCTACTACTTTTGCTACTACTGCTACTATTACTACTACTACTACTACTACTACTACTATTACCACCACTACTACTACTACTGCTACTACCACTACAACTACTACTACTACTACTACTACTGCTCCCCCTTCCAACACACTAAAACATGACTTCAGATTATGTCATCCAGCACATTACAAATTTCCTGCCTCTAGTCTCCTTTTTTCCTTTCATTTAGTAATACTTGTGATTTCGCTCCCCTCTCCCCGCCCAGACTAATCCAGCCTTTGAATATTTAGTTGAGTCTACGCATTTGCTTTATACGTTTTCTCTCTTCCTCGTCCCTCTTTTCCTCTCGCTCTTTCTCTTTTCACAGTTTTCGCCTCGAGATTATTGCTAATGAATACGGATTATGATTTACTGCCGAGAGAGAGAGAGAGAGAGAGAGAGAGAGAGAGAGAGAGAGAGAGAGACTTTTGCGATATAGCGAAATGAATCTAAACCCCAAGAACAAGGATGCAAGATCTTTGTGTGGTAGTATTTATGGCGTTATTTATATGCAGAGAGAGAGAGAGAGAGAGAGAGAGAGAGAGAGAGAGAGAGAGAGAGAGAGAGAGAGAGAGAGAGAGAGAGAGAGAGAGAGAGAGAGAGAGAGAGAGAGAGAGAGAGAGAGAGAGAGAGAGAGAGAGAGAGAGAGAGAGAGAGAGAGAGAGAGAGAGAGAGAGAGAGATAGATTTACATAGAAAATCAGACCACACAGACCCCATGGTCCAGACTTGGTGGTCTGTCCTTAAACCTAAGTGATTTTACATTAATCAGAAGACTCCAAAACGTTGCATTTCTACTCTAGTTGATATTAAGTTGAAGGAAGTGACGGTCGAGCTTATTTTTGAAGGAGTCAATCGTGTTACACTGGACCACAGATGATGGGAGCTTATTCCATTCTCGCACTACAACGTTGGTGAAGAAAAATCTGGTGCAGTCTGAATTTACTTGTCTACATCTGAGTTTTACGCCATTGTTCCTCGTGCGCAAAGTGTCATCGATCATAAACAATGTTGATCTGTCTACATTCGTGAAACCATTAAGTATTTTAAAACATTCGATCAGTTTTCCTCGGAGGCGACGTTTCTCAAGAGAACATGTTAAGGGTAGAAAGCCTTTCTTCGTAGGATTTGTTGCGCAAGGAAGGGATAATTTTCGTTGCCCGACGCTGAACACCTTCTAATTTAGCAATATCCTTTGCATGGTGGGGAGACCAAAACTGTACCGCATATTCCAAGTGGGGTCTGACTAAACTGTTGTAGAGCGAGTATTACATCTTTATTCTTAAATAATAAGTTTCTTTTAATGAAGCCCAACATTCTGTTCGCTTTATTTGCTGCATCGATGCATTGCTGTGAGAATTTGAGGTTTGACGCGATTTTGACCCCCAAGTCCTTGACGCATTGAACGCTTTTGAGTTTAACGCCGCGCATTTCGTAATCAAACTTCTTATTCCTCGTTCCAACTTGAAGGACCTGGCACTTGTCTACGTTAAAGGGCATCTCCATCTATCCGACCAAGCTGAAATTTTATGCAAATCCTCTTGGAGGCTTTGCCTGTCTTCGTCAGTGAGAACCGAGTTACCAATCTTTGTGTCGTCTGCAAATTTACTAATGCGGTTATTGAGTCCAACATCCACGTCGTTGATGTAAATAATGAAGAGCACTGGGCCAAGAACTGAGCCCTGAGGGACGCCACTAGTGACCGGCGCCCACTCTGAGTTAAATCCGTCAATCACTACTCTTTGTTGTCTGTTGCTCAACCAATTCGCGATCCATTGGTTTACCTGACCGTCAATACCTATTTGCTTTAATTTGTAAAGTAATTTGTGATGCGGGACTTTATCAAACGCTTTCTGAAATCAAGATAGACTACGTCCAGTGATTTGGTTACGTCATAAACAGTGAAGAGGTCGTTATAAAGGTTAATAGATTTGATAGGCAGGATCTTTTGTTTCGAAGCCATGTTGTGAGTCCCCAATTAATGAGTGGCTTTCAAGGTAACTCACAATTTTGTCTCTAATTATGCCCTCAAGTAGCTTACCTACAACCGAAGTTAGACTACTGGGCCTGTAATTACCTGGTCCTTTTTGTCTCCTTTCTTAAAAATCGGTGTCACGTTAGCCTTTTTCCAATCTGAAGGGACAATGCCTTGTCGCAAGGACATATTGAATACGGTTGTGAGGGAGGAGAGTATTTCGCTCTTTGTTTCTTTCAGCAGAGTTGGATATACTTTATCAGGTCCAGGACTTTTTTGTTTTAAGTGATTTGAGGGCTTTAAGGACTTCATCGGGTTTTATTTCAAAGTTAGACAATGCATGCTCGGGATTTACATTAGTACTGGTGTTGGAGGTGGTGGTGGAGGACTGTTATTATTAAACACCGAGGAAAAGTAATTATTTAATAGGTTTGCAACGTGTTGGCTGTCAGTCACTAGTGCACCGTCGCTGTTTGTTAAAGGTCCAATTCCACTTCTGATCGCCTTTCTGTTGTTTATGTAACTGAAGAAGGATTTCGGATTATTTTACAGTTGGCTGCAATATTTTCTTCATATCTACGCTTTGCCTGATGCACTAATCTTTTTACTCGTCGCCTTGCATCATTGTAAAGTCTAATGTTTTCGGGCGTGCTTTGGTCTTTCTTTAACCTGTAAGACAATTTTCTCCTTGACTGAGTGTTTAATTTCGCTATTAAACCAAGGTGGACTTTATTAGTGTTAATTCGCTTCGCACAAGGGGACAAATGTGTCCTGCTGAGTGAGTAAGTGATTTTAAAGTTTAGCCAGGCGTCCTCTGCATTGCCGTCATCTGATAGTTGCATATCTATTAGTTTTCGTCGGATTTCTACGAAGTTGGCTCTTTTGAAATTGGGCACCTTAACTTTATTTTCAGTCACCGATGATTGAGCTCTAATGTCAACGCGCACTAGTTTATGATCGCAGGAACCGAGGTGTTCTCCTACCGTGACATTACTGACTAGGTTATCTTGGGTCGCTATAACAAGGTCAAGTATGTTATTTTGTCGAGTTGGTTCAGAAACCATTTGGCTTAGATAATTTTCCTCTAGAAATTCGATCATTCCATGGGACTCACCTTCTGTACCCGACAGTGTCGCCCAGTCGATATGGGGGAGGTTAAAGTCTCCTAGTATCAGTGAGTCGCTGTTATTAAGTGACTGCCTTAAGACGCTGTACATTTCAAGATCGCCATCAAGTGATTGCCCCGGAGGCCTGTAAGTGACAGATATATTTAAATTGACTTTTGAGAGAGAGAGAGAGAGAGAGAGAGAGAGAGAGAGAGAGAGAGAGAGAGAGAGAGAGAGAGAGAGAGAGAGAGAGAGAGAGAGAGAGAGAGAGAGAGAGAGAGATAGAGAGAGAGAGAGAGAGAGAGAGAGAGAGAGAGAGAGAGAGAGAGAGAGAGAGAGAGAGAGAGAGAGAGAGAGAGAGAGAGAGAGAGAGAGAGAGAGAGAGAGAGAGAGAGAGAGAGAGAGAGAGAGAGAGAGAGAGAAGGATGGCAGGCAGGGGATTTTGGAAACTTTTTCGCTGGGATTACGCAACTCGAAACTTTCTCTTGCCTCGACGTGTATCTATCTATCAGTCTGCCCTTCACCTCACTATCTTCATCACCCCCTTCACCATCACTTTCACCCTTCACCACCACCCTCACCACCCCCATCAACACCTAACACATCCTTTCCCATTATTTTCTTATCCTCTATTCTCCGTTCACTTCACATCTTCATCGCCCCCATCGACATCACTTCGCCCTTCACCACCACCCTCACCATACCCATCAACACCTCACACATCCCTTCCTCCCTTCCCTTCTATATATCTTCCCTTCACTTCATCACCACCACCCTCAACACTCCCATCAACACCTAACACATCCCTTCCTCCCTTCCCTTCTATATATCTTCCCTTCACTTCACCATCTTCATCATCCCCATCACCATCCCTTCTGCCTGTCACCAATACCCTGAACACCATTTTTCGGTCCGTTGGTGGCGCACGCGAATTTTTTTTATAGTAGATGCCGTGATGTATGACTTGCTTGGACCATGCTGCCCCGCGGTACTCCTCTTGACTGAAGTTGCTGAAGTTTGGGATGTTTGGAGATGCTGGTAGCATGTGGGTAATTTTCCTCCACTAGGCGCTGGTTGAAAATTGTCCCTTCCCACCCCCATACCCCATCTTCTTTCTCCCGTTTTTTTCCTTATCGGCCGAGCGTTTGATAGCGTTTATTTACCTTCGCTTTACTGCTTTCATAGTCCACTGCGTCGTCATCACCTCTCTTCTCCCCTTAAGCTTTTTTTTCCCATTTATTTTTCCGCTGTTTTTTTTTCCTTTTTTCTTCCTTAACGTGGTGGCTCTATGATAGTGAACCTGTTTCCCTTTCTTTTCACTCCCCTCATCATCTCCCGCACCGTTATCATCTCTTCTTCCCTTTACCAGTCTCTCCCCCTTTTCTTTTCCCTTTTTCCTCCCTCTCCCTCTTGCTGTAAACCCTCCCTCTTTCTTCCCTCTCTCTTTTCTTTACCAATCCGGTTTTTTTCTAATTTTTAATCTTTCCTCGTCCTTATTTCCTTTCCATCCATTCCCTTTTTTTCCAGTATTTTTTTTCTTTATATTTTGCAACCACGGACTCACTTTCTCTCTTTCTTTCTTTCGTTGTGCTGATGTTTTCTTTATCCTTCCCTTTATTTATTTATTTTTATTTTCACAATCTGCCTTTCCCTTCCATTTAGAAGAAACGGGAGGAAGAGCAGTAGTAGAAGGAGGAGAAGCAGAAGGGCACGCAGAAAAAAAAGTAGATGGAGGAGGCGGAGGAGGGGGAGGAGGAGTGAAAAGAAGCGGACAGTGAAGGAGGAGGAGGAGGAGGAGGAGGAGGAGGAGGATTAAATTATAAAGCAAAAGGAAGAGGAGAAGTAGACGGTGGCAGGAGAGGAGGAGGAGAAGGAGGAAGGAGTAGTAGGGGTGTGCGGGAAAGAGGACAGTGAAGGCTGGGAGGTAAGACTGGTGTTATGGAGGCGGGCAGACGGTTGGGCGATGAGAAGTGAGAAGTGGATGAATTTACCGCAGAGTTAAACGTGCGAAGAAAACATTTGAACATAAGAAAACAACCTAAACAAGAAACGAAGAAGAAAAAGGAAGAAAAAGAACTTAATTATATATTAAAAAAAAGAAGAAGAGAAGATGGAGGCGATGGGAGGGCGGCGAAGCGTTGAGGAAGGAAAGGGGACAGACGGATGAAACCGGGCACCAGACTTTGTGGTGAAACGCGAGTCCTGAATGTGTGTGGAAGGGGAGGGGGGCGGTGAACATAACAGCATAAGGAGTCTGCAAGAGGCCAAGAGGAGTATGCATGGCAGCTCCTGTGAACCTAACCCCACCTAACATCACCATCCATGACTTTATCTAATATATTTTTGTGAAAGTGTCTACCGTATTGGCACTCACCACACGACTGCCAAGCCTCTTCCACTCATCCACCACTCTGTTGGTGGACGAGTTCTTGCCAATGTCCTTGTTGAATCTGAATTTATCCAACTTAAACTCATTACTACGTGTCCTACCCGGCTCTCTTACCGTCAAAACCTTATTTATACCCCCCTTATTAAAGCCCTTCATTCATTAAAAACCTCGATCAAGTCTCCTCGAAATCTGTGTGTGTGTGTGTGTGTGTACAACCAATACAGACTGACCTTGTGCGCCGCAGAGGAATCAGAGCCAGAAATCGAAAGTCTTACCTGAAAAGAGAAAAGAAGGAATTAACATTATTATAAGAAAAATGTACTAAATCGTAAAAAGATAAAAGTGTGTGTGTGTGTGTAGGGGGGGGGGGGGGTCTGTGTAATTCTCGTTATCTCTACTCCTTCATTTCGCTCTCAAAATTACTGCAATACCCTCGACATATTCTCTCTCTCTCTCTCTCTCTCGCTCTCTGTTTCTTTCTCTCTCCTCCAATAATGCAGTAATACTTTTCACTGCCTTGCCAACTCGACAGTATCGCCACCTATTGCCTCTTCTACGAAACTGTGACCTTCTTACTGATAATCGAGAAAGACGAGGATGAGAATGAGGAGGAAGGAGATGAAGATAAGAAGAAGCAATATAATGGAAAGGAGAAATAGAAAAAAAAGAGATGGGTCAAGAATAAGAACAAAAAGACTAAGAAGAAACCCGAAAGAAGACAAAAGGACGAGAATAAGAATATGAGGAGGAAAAAAAGGATATGGATGAACTAACTGACCCCATACTCACACGACCATATATTGTTATTACTACCAAACAGAAACCCTCTTACTAAAACTCGAAGAGGAGGAGGTGGAGAAAAAAGATAAATAATAAAAAGAACAAGAACAAGAGTAAGATGACCAAAAAAATAGAGTGAGCAAATGCAGGAAGAAGATAAAAACTGAGTAAGATTGGAAAAGAAGGAAAAATAGAGAGACAAACAGATCCTCTCACTAAAATACAATGACCCCAAGAAATACGAATCAATATAGGCAGTTCCTAAGGCCGGATCCTAACGATGTAGAGAGAACACCCCACACACAACACAACATACAACACAACACACAAAAACTCGGGTATTGGCGACCTCGTGTATTTCTGCAGTTTACTAGGGCTGCCTCGGGTTTTATTTTACTGAGCTGGGACTCTGCTGCTACCCGCCTCCTCCTCTCTATCCTCTCCATCTCACTTTCCCTCCCGCCCCCCGACCTCCGACCGTCCTCCTCCTCTCCCTCTCTCCACCAGTTAGACCCTCCAGCAGACTAGGCAAGACTCGTAGTGTGTGTAATAGGAGGGGAGGGAGAAAGGGAGTGAGAGGGGAAAGGGAGAGGAGGGAGAGACCATCCTTCCAGCGTTGTTTTCTTGAATCGTCGTTGAAGTTTAAAGCGTTTGTGTGCCTCGGTTCGGGTGAGGAATGGAAGTTTTATGTTACTATTTTATGAAGGAGTTTAATCATATGTTTTTTAGGTCGATAAGGAAATGGAGGCGTTATGTTTAGTTGATGCGTTCGTTTTACCCTCGTTTTAATAATTGGTGCGATATAAAGTTTAAACGTTTGTGTGCTTCGGTTCATGCGAGGAAAGGAATTAGAGTTCTATATTGTGTTTATAAGTTAGTTTGATTCCTTCTATACACTTGATGCGTCAATCTTTCTTTTGGTTCTGAATACTTCGTGTGATATAAAGTTAATGTGTTTTGTGTGGCCTCGGTTCGTGCTAGTGAAGGAACGGAGGTATATAATTTCATGTTGTGTTTACTTATTATTAATTCGATGCAGAAACTGGGACGTCATGTTTAATTAATGCTTCCGTCCTTCCTTCGGCTTTGAATAATTGGCATGACATAAATAAGCTGCAAAAAGAAGAATAAATATCTGTCATAAAACAAGGAAAAAAAAAGCGCATCGGTGAGAAAATTGGTACAGAAGAGTAATAAAGGTGCCAGTTGTTATTATTTTCATTCCACTCGCAACTTTGCAGAAACATAATTCGCTGAAAAGTACCGCGATAATAAAGGGCGAAAACAACTTTAGAGCGAAAGACTTAAGTCCCCAAATGATTTACTTAAACACCATAAATCACACGCGCAAAAACAGCCGCCAAACACGCTCGCTTAGCCGTTAAGTGGGTTCGATACCGCATTAGGGGGATCGAACGCTTTGAATCCATCCATAAAAGCATTAAAGCGAATGATAAGCAAATTAAGCCAAATCCACACACAGGGTTAACCACGAAGCACAGTGTTACAAAGGAAACAGGATCAATAGCTGCATTTTAAGAGGATTCGATGCAGCTTTAGATGGAGCAGACGCGCTAGCCACCACTTTAAAGGCGATGATGTAGTAGGATTTTATTTATAAGATAATTACGAGAGAGCGGTAAACACGGTCAGTCACGCAGAGCTACACTCTCACAAAGGGAAGTAAAATGATTATACGTACCAAATCTAGTATAAACGATGTAACAGAAAACTAATCCAATATTATGACAGAAAGCCATGACAAAGGAACAGAATATTAAAACAAATAATGATAATAATAATTCTTTATTCGCACTAGGTATAGTTTTTGGTGACATTAAACTTTAAAACAAATATTAAAACACTAAAATTCAAAGACTAATAGCTAGATGAAATATAAAAGTAACATAAAAGGACAAGAGGTACGTAATCCTTCCTTACTTTATATTTAATATTTATTCTTATTTCTCATATTTCCCGTATGGACGTGAGATCACCTATCCCTCAGATATAAGAGGATAATTATTTATACATCAGCGCTCTGCGAAAGGCCAATTTTGGTTCTGTTAACAGCTGACTATAGTTGTGCAAGGAAATTCGTGTTAAAGCAACCTCAGTGAAGTGTAGACTTTAACCGACACTCTGTGCTGTTCTTAGATGCGCGTCCGTGGCTTTATTGCTTCGTAGCTACCATAAGGTAACCTCGACGGCTACGAGCACCACGGACTTTACCACCCGGGTCTAATCAGGAGACGGGCCAGAGTCCTCCCCGAGGCCTCAGGGGTCCCGGGGAGAGACTCGTCTACCCATCTCAA
The DNA here is from genome assembly GCF_024679095.1 of Eriocheir sinensis. Lineage (NCBI taxonomy): Eukaryota > Metazoa > Arthropoda > Malacostraca > Decapoda > Varunidae > Eriocheir > Eriocheir sinensis. Next base: position 180,066 of record NW_026111510.1, on the reverse strand, counting down.
CCCGAACGCCCGGGCAGGCACCCCAGGGTGCTACCCTATAAGCCCGGCGTGAGCCCGCAAGCCCACAACGCCGGGAAAGACGCCAGGCCCCTCCCGCCCTGGATGTGGGCGGGAAGGACAACCAGGGAGGCAATAAAACCTGGCGCATCCGCTTGCGCGGTTAAACCAGTGACTGTTTAGTCACACTGCGTTGCCCTCTCGGGCCAGGGGGGGCGGGTCACCCCCTGCGCAGTGTGTCCAGCGGGACCACGGGGAGGCCAGTCACCAGAAGTAACTATGTGTTTTGGCCAGCCCGCGCCACCCAGGCGAGCTGGCCCACGGGACTCTCGACCCCTGCGGGCCCCTTTACTCGCCTTACCGCAAGCATAAGTCAAACCTTCTTTCACAAGTGGGACCGAGGGCGGTACGATCCGCAATACTTACTCCCCTCCCATTCCCGCAGGAACGTTAGCGGACCCGCACGCCTTCTCCACGGGGGCGGAGCCCTACTCTCCTAATCCAGTCTGTGATTCGGGCAGGCGACGAGGCTTAAGCTCGGGCACGCACTGTGCGCTCCGTTAACAGTTCCAGGACACTCCCGCCATTTGAACCTGCGCTGCCTTGACTCTCGTCGCTTCGATATGGTCTGCAGCGCTCGGCAGGAACGTTTGTGTGTCTTAGTCCTGCGGGGCATACAGCTTTCCTGCGGGCCTTGGCACCAAGAGGCCAGGGACACTATGCTGCGTGCAAGCTGGGGCGCGCCTTACGAGGGTCAAGGGGGCTGAGCGTGCTCGGCTACCCCAAGAGACTACTGTAAAAAAAGAAAAAAAAAAATATATATATATATATATATATATATATATATATATATATATATATATATATATATATATATATATATATATACATATATATATATATATATATATATATATATATATATATATATATATATATATATATATATATATATATATATGTACCATTTTCAACGCAAATCTAGTGCCAATCCTTCGTTTTCTTACTGGGTATTTCAAAATACTACTTATTAATGACAACAATACAAATAGAGTAATAACCTCTAAATGCACCAATTACACATACTTATTAAACAAAGAGGAAAAATTAAAAAAATGCACTTACAGGAGCGAAAATGCAAACAAAATAAACACACCCTTAAAAGTTCTATGATAAATAATAATGAGTGGACAAAGAGAACTGGAAAGGAGAACAAAGTGGAGGCAACACACACACACACACACACACACACACACACACACACACACACACACACACACACACACACACACACACAAACACACACACACACACACACACACACACACGCCGTCTGAATGTGGCCAAGGGGACAGCCAATATTTTTATGGCTTCCGTCAGGACACAGGTGGAGAGGAAATCCCCTTGACTCCTAAATCTTCCCCTTCCTCCGCCAAACAATGAGAGAGAGAGAGAGAGAGAGAGAGAGAGAGAGAGAGAGAGAGAGAGAGAGAGAGAGAGAGAGAGAGAGAGAGAGATATAGAGAGAGAGAGAGAGAGAGAGAGAGAGAGAGAGAGAGAGAGAGAGAGAGAGAGAGAGAGAGAGAGAGAGAGAGAGAGAGAGAGAGAGAGAGAGAGAGAGAGAGAGAGAGAGAGAGAGAGAGAGAGAGAGAGAGAGAGAGAGAGAGAGAGAGAGTTTCAAGTCCAGAAAATTACTCTTTTTACAAATTTAGTAGTTTGAAAGTACGCAAATGTAGCCGTAAAAATAGTAGTGGTAGTGGTAGTAGTAGTAGTAGTAGTAGTAGTAGTAGTAGTAGAAGTAGTAGTAGTAGAAGCAGAAACAACAAAAAAATATCACCAGCTCAATTTCTAGCAGCATGAACAGCAAAAAACAAAACGATTCCATAACAAAGTAGTAGTAGTAGTAGTAGTAGTAGTAGTAGTTCGATCCCCGGCAACAAACAAAATAGTTCCCGTAACAAAATATTCGCCACAGCCATTCAGCGCCGCGCACCATGGAGTAAGATGTCTGCATAATATTGCCGTCAAAATGTATTGAAATATGAAGCTTTGATAGCGTCAAACGGGACGGACGTGACAGCTACAGCGGTGCGAGAATTAAAGCCGTGCAGGGCCGAGCAAAAAATACGGTAAATGTTACATACGTCTGTCGGAATTATAATATGTGTGTAAAGGTGTTTGTGTGAATATTCAACAACGTGAGTGCGTGCGAAATGTTTGTCGTTGTCTCGTGTTGGAAGTGAGCGTGTTGTGTGTGTGTGTGTGTGTGTGTGTGTGTGTGTGTGTGTGTGCGTGACTTCGGTAAAGTTAACGTGTAATAAAGAGTAATGTTCGTAAGTTAAGGAAAAAAATATATATAGTAGTTTTATTCATGGTCGTGTTTCCATGTCGTGTTTCATATTTGTGCAGTGTTGGGTGTGTGTTTATTGCCCTTGACGGTTTGTTATATTCACCGGCAGAGGGAATAAATATAAAGAAACAAGGAATGCGAGAAAAAAAGTAAGAAACAAGCAAGGAAATTTATAAAGATATGAGAATAGAAAAAAACGAATAATAATCTTACCCCAAGGATCAACCAACAAAATTTTATACAGCTGCCAAAATAGAGAAATAAGAGGAAAAACGACGTCAATAAACAACCAAAAAAAGTTCATAAAATATCAATATAGAGCAAAAGAAAGGACAAATTTTATTCTAAGAAACAAACAATCTTAATTTATAAAGACATCAAAATGGAGATATACAAAGTAGAAAATAAATCCCTTAAGCAAAAAACAATCCAATTTGCAAAGACATCAACTGGAGAATAAGTAAGTACAAATTTACCCTAAGAATCAAACAGAATTCATGAATGATATAGAACAAAAAAATCGGAAAATCAGCTTCATCATCAGACAGAAAGGGAGGGCGGCTGCTTTCCCTCCGTCCCACGCCTTCTCCTTCGCCGCCAACTCGAGTCAGGGCTGGAAGTGGCGGGCAGCGATGAGTGACACAGAGGCGGTGTTTGGGGGCGGCGGCGCGTACCCTTGTTAGGAACGACGGACCGAACAGCAGCGCCCCCCAACCCCCCCCCCCCCACCCCACCCCGCGCGTGATGGTTGGCGCCCTTCTACCCCTTCCTCTACTTTTATCGTCTGTGTTGCCTCGTCCTCTTTCTGCTTCTCTCATTTTATTTTCCTTCTTTCACTTCCCTTTCCCCTTTCTCTATACTCTTTTGTGTTGTCTCGTTCTATTTCTGCTTCTCTCAGTTTTTAAACTTCTTTCCTTTTCCTTTTTCCTTTCTCGATAATCTGCTGTGCTCCCTCGTCCCCTTTTCTGTTTCTCATTGCATTCACCTCTTTCATTTCCTCTTTCTCGATAATCTGTCCTTTCTTGTTCTCTTACTGCCTCTCATTGCCTTTACTTTCATTTCCTCTTTCTCTATAGTCATATGTGCATGTTGTCTAGTTCTCTTTCTCCTTCTCTCATGCTTTCACTCTCATCTCTTTCTCGGCGTCTCTCAGGTGTTTGGGGGCAGCTGAACGGGTCGTATAAAGTGTCCACAGTCCTTCCTCTTTACTTGATTCGTCTCATATAATCAAAATATTCGTACCAGTGACGTGCATGTTGCCGGGTCTGTGTGTGGTATGTCTCCTGTGTATTTACCTAATGACGCGTACCCTCTCCCGCGTGTCAGTCATCCGCACTCACTCTACTCTTCCCCCTCACACAAACACACACGCACGCGAGTCAGCCAGCCAGACACCAGCTGCTAATTGGCGTCTAAACATTTCTTCCTGAGGGTGCGACGCTCCGGGCTGTAACAGTTTAATGATACTGCTAAAAGGGAATGAAGCGGCTCAGTGATAATTCCATCGTAACGTTTCTTCTTTGAGGTTCTACAGTGCAGTAGTTAGAAGTGGTGTGTTACTGGTCCTGCTAGATTCCACTGTTATAATGAAGAGAAACTTTCTGGTGAGCTGGTATTGTAGTTTTTATTCATGAGGGTGTTACACAAAAGACTTTAGCGAGGTGATAGTGAGCAATGAAGGGCGGAGGCGGTGGCTAAGTCGACAGCTTGACGGCGCCGCGCTCAGGACGGCGCGAGTTCAATCCCCGCCCGGTGCCACCAAGCTGGGATTTTTCTGTCGTTGCCGAGTGCCTTAAAACTACCCACATGCTGTCCAGAAGACCACCTATCAACCCGGACTCTAGACTCTAGGATTAAGATGAGCTTCGGGAGGGAAGCATGAGCCAATGCAAGATGGCGCCACTATAAAGACTGGCCTGCGCCACAACGAGCAGGGCCATACCATCAGGCCCCTCCAAAAACAAGCCTACCGGTGCCACAGGCGAAGATGTAAAAAAAAAAAAAAAGTTGCGCCTGGTACAGTATCTTGGGGTGGTAGTGCCATTTCGTGCTGCCAGCTTTAAGTGTTTGAATGAAGAGAACTTGCCTGGTGATCGTGTATCGTGCATGAGTGTGACGCTTAAAACAGTACTGGCTAAATGATAGTGAGGTAAGGCCCCGTTAGATGGCACCACTAGTTTGCACCGTTGGAGATTTAACTAAAGTGCTTCATCTTAAGGCAGTAGGTGGGGATGACGTCTCGCTAGAGGGCACCACTGAAGGGAAAGAATGTGAATGCACTGAGAGCGTCCTTCGTAGCGGGACAAAGGCAGATCAATGACCGTGAATGCAAAAGAAATTAAAAAGCCGCGAAGGACAGTGAAAAATTTAGGGAGGAAGTCGTTTATTTTTAGCTAGAAATCTTTCCTTCTCTTTCTCTTCTTCCTCCTCCTCCTCCTTCTCTCGCCGTGTGCCTGTTAAATATTTCTCTGTTCCTGCCGGAGTCTGATTAAAAAAGAAATATTGCACGCATACTGACATTTATTAGCGGGCGTCATAAAAGGCAGGAAGTATAAAAGAGCTCTGGCAGCAAATGTTTTAAGCTCCCGCGACCCGCTTTGTCACAAGAATCTCCTTGATAAGTTCTTTGATGAATTATAAGTTTGAGAGCTGATCCGGGTAAGGTCACATCGCCAGCAAATTACGAAAACAAGCTGAGGAGGGAGTGGTGGTGGTGGTGGTGATGTAGGAAGGGGCAGCGAAGAAGGCGTTTAGTGCAGGAAGAGCTCAGTAAGGAAGGGAAGGTGTGTGTGTGTCTGTGTGTGTGTGTTTGTGTGTGTGTGTTTTGAAGAGCTGATAGTGAGCTTTTGGTGCAAGTTAAACCAGTAAAATACAGCAAAAGTAAAAGATATATAAGCTTGATCTAATATATCACGACTAAGCACTATCAAGGCATTGTTCCTGCTCATTACTGGAAGGAGGACAATTAAGTACAGTGCTTTTGGAGAGGTTAATGGCGTTTTATTTCACGGTAATCACCGGTTAAAATGAGCGTCGTATATTGTGAACTGTAAACCATACAGGAACGCGGCGAAAAGTAGTGAATTTATGAGGTACTTCCGAAAATTTACGGTTTATGAAATAGTCCTCAAAATTTATGGCTTAGTACTAGTTGGCTATCACTCCTGCTTTGTATGTTGTGCTCGGAGAGGATGAATAACAACACTCCTACTACTTGGGGAGGCGGTGGCTGAGTGGTTGGCGTGCCGGCGCCGCCTCCAGGAGGACGCGGGTTCGAGTTCTGCCCGCCGCCACAGCTGGGATTATTCGGTCACCGCCGAGTGACGGGGCCTCGTGGTGCAGCGGCTAGCACACTCGGCTCACAACCGAGAGAGCCCGGGATCGATTCCCGGGCGGAGTTGAAAAACTTTGGCGGCTCTTCCAATACCCTACGCCCCTGTCTACCCAGAAGCGAATGGGTACCAGGTATTAATCGGGGGTAGTGTCCCGTCTCCTGGGATCTGTTCCCTTCTCCTATAATTCCTTCCCCTTCTGCCTCTCTCCGGCATATGACCACAGATGTTGCGCCGACTAAATGAAACTGAAGACCACCTACAACCCGACTTCTAGATGACCTCTCTAAAGAATGAGCTCGGGGTGGGGGGGCAAAATGAGCCAAGCAAGATGGCGCCACTATAAAGATTTGCCTGCGTCATAACCGGTTGGGGCTGATATTAGGCCCCACCTTGAAACCCTACCGGCGCCATAGGCCGGAACGTAAAAAAGATAAAAATGCTGCTAAGGAAAGGAAAGGAAAGATATGTAGGTTATGTAGTTACTATTGACGGCTTTACAATACCTGGTTATCACATTTACTCCATATTGAAAGAACAACAAAAAGTAGTTGATTAGTAAAAGTAGTAGAAGTAGATTTGTAGTAGTTGGATAGGTTAATATGTTTCCCCTTACCCACTACTTAAACACTTTCAAGACAGGATTATCAAGACACCTGTACAAACAATTTTAAGGTTTTAATTTGGATTTTCTTTAACTTGCTTCTTTGGAGAGACGCGACTTAGCTGGGGGGGTGGGGGGGGGTACCCTAAGCTGCCTCCTTTGCTGTAAAAAACAACGTAAAAACTGTGTAAAGATCCCGGGTGACAAGTAAATTAGATAAACTTCCCTATTTACATTATCATAAAAGCAGATTTTTTGGCCACTTTACTCTATTCAGGAGCAGTAAGTAGCGGGCTTTTTTTTCATTATTGTTTTTTTCTTTTTTTACGCCCTTGCACTGTCTCCTCTGCTGTAAAAAAAAATATATATATATATATATATATATATATATATATATATATATATATATATATATATATATATATATATATATATATATATATATATATATATATAATGGATGAGTTGAGGTTGCTTCTTTTGCAAATTTCAGTTGCAAAAAAGCTTGACTCGGGATGGATTAATATTTTTCACGAGGATCAACGGCGAAATGAGACCGGGTGACAAGGAAAGAAGATGAACTCTGCCATTTAATTTACACTAAAATGAGATAATGACAGAGGATGAGTCCAGGTGACTTATTGTTTTATCGAGCATCAGGTAAAATGACTGTGACCCAAGGAAGGTGAACATGGCCTCCTCCTCCCCACTCACTCCCTCCTCCCCATCCTCCCCCTCCCTCCCTCCGGCTCTTGAATAGGCTCTTAAGGCACTAGTTGTTTGGCTGATGATGGCGCGAGGCGTGTGATGGGGAGGCAAGTGGCGCCCTTACTCGAGATCACGGCGATTCCTGCGGTTAGTGGTGGTGCAAAGTTTGTTAGGTCATTCCCGGCAGACGAAGGAGTGGGGGGGGAGGGGATAATGGGCTGGAGGTGGAGGGGGCGAAGAGGTGCCTGGTGGTGGTGGTGGTGGTTATGAGGAGGTGATGGTGTTATGGTTTTATGGTTACTTCCTTAACAAACAGTGAGGGATGACTTTATTATTTCAGTCTCCTGTCTGCCTTTAGTGTATCCCTGACAGGTTAGGGACGGAGGGGGTCAAAGGGTCACGTGGTTGGGGTTAACAAGGGTTTTATCAGGGTCGTGTGGTGATGGTTTTGAAGTAACTCAATTCTGTAGTGAGGTTATGCAGTGAGAGGCGGCTATTATTTCGACCTTTTCCTCACCCTTGCCCATAGCGCCTTGATCACTATTATGAGCCGATGTGAGGGTCTCGTAGGTAATCTCTCCTCCTCCTCCTCCTCCTCCTCCTCCTCCTCCTCTTCTTCCGCGAACAGTGAGGACTGGCTTTCATATCTAATCTTTCTGTGCCTTTTGTTGAGCTATCTGTCAAGGCAATTACTTCACCTTGGAACGCTACGATTTCTGATTGCTATTTCATCTTTATTTGTGACAATCTGCAGAAACATTCATCATCCAGTAGTTTTTTTGTTTGCTTCAAGGCTTTATCTCATCGTAATTTCGCTTTTTTTCCAGATTATTTTATTACGTACGGAAATTGTCATAGTTAATTAGGTTCAGTCTGTACATCAGGGCTTTTATCTGATTGGAATTTCACCTTTTTCTACGGAAATTTTCATCCTTCGGTAATTTATGATCAAGAATTTACTGCAGGCTTTACAGCTTCCTCTGTAATCACCGCCAACACTCGCTGCAGACTTCATTTCAACCTTGGCCTCTCGTCGTAAGCGATTTGCAGCAGATATTCAATCCATTCCGGCACCGCTTTGCCAGACGTTTTTAAACCATTCGCTTCCTGAGTTTAGAGGCTCGTGATAGATGGGTTGCGGGGGTGTGCTGAAGTTGTCTTGTTAGGTAAAATGTGTGTTGATGGTAATTGAGGGAGGTGGACAGGGAGGAAAGGATAAGAAATTGAGGAGAGGATGAATAGGAGGTTAATGAAGGGAGAGGAAGCAGGTGGTAGAAAATAAATAGAGGTTGCCATGTTAAGTAAAGGATGTGTTGATGGTAGAGGAAGGAGATGGACAGGAAGGAGGGGATAGGAGATTGAGGAGAGAATGAGTTGAAAAAGGAGGATAGTGAAATTGAGAAGAGGATGAACAGGAAGTTATTGAAGGGAGAGGAAGCAGGTAGGAGAAAGTAAAGAAAAAGTCTTGTTAGGTAAAGGATGTGTTGATGGTAGAGGAAGCAGATGGACAGGAAGGAGGAGATAAGATATTGAGGAGAGAATGAGTTGAAAAAGGAGGATAGTGAAATTGAGGAGAGGATGAATAGGAGGTTAATGAAGGAAAAGGAAGCAGGTAGGAGAAAATAAAGAAGTTGTCTTGTTAGCTAAAGGATGTGTTGATGGTAGAGGAAGCAGATGGACAGGAAGGAGGGGATAAGAGATTAAGGAGAACATGAGTTGAAAAAGGTGGATATTGAAGGGAAATGAAACGGGCAGGAAAAAATGAAGAGAAGTGCCAATTGAAACATATCTTTGACTTCATTGACTGTGGATTCACTGTTAAGTATAGAATATTATTGCTTTAACCTTCTCTGCAGCCTCAGTTACATGAATGAACGAAGGAAACCCCAAACAGAGCTTCTTCAGTAGGCGTTGAATTCCTCGGACGCATATTTTGGTCGGTACATTCAGACGCTTCCCCCTCTCATATCAGCTTTTTCCAGAGGCCGAAAAATAAATAAATCTCGTTCTAATGACTTGTTTTGTATGCTCACGGCACAAAAGAATGATGAAACTACCAGATGGGTCATAAAACTACCTTTACAAATGCCCTAAACTCGTACGAAATCCTTGTCAATTAAGTGCACTATCCGAAATGTTTAAGGTCATATAACTACCTCTACAAATGCCCTAAGCCCCTACGAAATCCTTGTCAATTAAGTGCACTATCCGAAATGTTTAAGGTCATATAACTACCTCTGCAAATGCTCTACCCTCCTACGAAAGTCTTGTCAAATATGCGCACTATGGCCCCGAAATGCTTAAAAATATGTCCCTTAGTCTTGGGTTCAAAAGGACACGTACAGAAATAGAAGTAAATGTAGTTAGGAGTGGCACCAGCAGTAACAAGAGACATCAGAGGAGGTTTTGTCTCGCTTCCTCCGCCTTGTTATAGTCACCCTGCCTGACGTCTTGACAGGGTCCATTTTTATCGCCAAATACAAGGTTCTCTTTTCTTTATATGTCTGTCTGTCTGTCTTTGGGTGAAGTATCGTTGCGGCTGGTTTGAAGTGATTGTAAGTGTGTTAGTGTGTTTTATTCTCTCCTTTAATTATGTGTTCTGGTTAATATATTGTTTATCTATATCTGTCTATATCTATCTACGTGTTTATCTATCTTTCTCCCTATTGGTTATGCATCTTTATTGTTGTTTTTTATGGTGAGTCAAAAGCGGATGGTAATATTTTAAAAAGTTTTACGCTCGTCGTTTTCAGTTTCTTTTTCGTATTCTTTTACTCAGTAACTTTTCGGATCGTCTTTTTTTTTTTATTGCCAGACAGAGCATATTAGACTTTTCTTACGAGGGACAAGAACACTAATTTCTACCATTTTATTTTTGGATTTCATTCTGTTACACCAATATACCTAGATTTTACATTTATTTTATTTTGTCTGGATTGGCTATAATCTATTTTGAAAAGTACGACGAGTAACACCTCTCCTTGTATTCTTAGAACGAGATTTATTAGTGTTTAGTTTTGCTCTTGGTAACAAAGGGGATGAAAAATGTGTGTATGTGTTAGAGAGAGAGAGAGAGAGAGAGAGAGAGAGAGAGAGAGAGAGAGAGAGAGAGAGAGAGAGAGAGAGAGAGAGAGAGAGAGAGAGAGAGAGAGAGAGAGAGAGAGAGAGAGAGAGAGAGATTTGTTACCTGTTTATTATATCATGAAGTGGGAAGGAGAAGGTGGTGATGGTAGTGGTGGTGATGATGATGGTGATGGTAGTGGTGGTGATGATGATGGTGATGGTAGTGGTGGTGATGGTGGTGATGGTAGTGGTGGTGATGATGGTGGTGATGGTAGTGGCGGTGATGATGGTGGTGATGGTAGTGGCGGTGATGATGGTGGTGATGGTAGTGGTGGTGATGATGGTGGTGATGGTAGTGGCGGTGATGATGATGGTGATGGTAGTGGTGGTGATGATGATGGTGATGGTAGTGGCGGTGATGATGGTGGTGATGGTAGTGGCGGTGATGATGATGGTGATGGTAGTGGTGGTGATGATGGTGGTGATGGTAGTGGTGGTGATGATGATGGTGATGGTAGTGGTGGTGATGATGATGGTGATGGTAGTGGCGGTGATGATGATGGTGATGGTAGTGGTGGTGATGATGATGGTGATGGTAGTGGCGGTGATGATGATGGTGATGGTAGTGGTGGTGATGATGGTGGTGATGGTAGTGGTGGTGATGATGGTGGTGATGGTAGTGGTGGTGATGATGATGGTGATGATGGTGATGGTAGTGGTGGTGATGATGGTGGTGATGGTAGTGGTGGTGATGATGATGGTGATGATGGTGATGGTAGTGGCGGTGATGATGGTGGTGATGGTAGTGGTGGTGATGATGATGGTGATGGTAGTGGTGGTGATGATGGTGGTGATGATGGTGGTGATGGTAGTGGCGATGATGATGATGGTAGTGGTGGTGATGATGGTGGTGATGATGGTGGTGATGGTAGTGGTGGTGATGATGATGGTGATGGTAGTGGTGGTGATGATGGTGGTGATGGTAGTGGTGGTGATGATGGTGGTGATGGTAGTGGCGGTGATGATGATGGTGATGGTAGTGGCGGTGATGATGGTGGTGATGATGGTGGTGATGATGGTGGTGATGGTAGTGGTGATGATGATGGTGATGGTAGTGGTGGTGATGATGGTGGTGATGATGGTGGTGATGATGATGGTGATGGTAGTGGCGGTGATGATGGTGGTGATGGTAGTGGCGGTGATGATGATGGTGATGGTAGTGGTGATGATGATGGTGATGGTAGTGGTGGTGATGATGATGGTGATGGTAGTGGTGGTGATGATGATGGTGATGGTAGTGGAGGTGATGATGTTGGTGATGGTGGTGGTGATGATGATGGTGATGGTAGTGGCGGTGATGATGGTGATGGTAGTGGTGATGATGGTGGTGATGGTAGTGGTGATGGTAGTGGTGATGGTAGTGGCGGTGATGATGGTGGTGGTGATGATGATGGTGATGGTAGTGGTGGTGATGATGGTGGTGATGATGGTGGTGATGATGATGGTGGTGATGGTAGTGGCGGTGATGATGGTGGTGATGATGGTGGTGATGATGATGGTGATGGTAGTGGTGGTGATGATGGTGGTGATGGTAGTGGTGGTGATGATGATGGTGATGGTAGTGGTGGTGATGATGGTGGTGATGGTAGTGGTGGTGATGGTAGTGGTGGTGATGATGGTGGTGATGGTAGTGGTGGTGATGATGGTGGTGATGGTAGTGGTGGTGATGATGGTGGTGATGGTAGTGGCGGTGATGATGGTGGTGATGGTAGTGGTGGTGATGATGGTGGTGATGGTAGTGGCGGTGATGATGGTGGTGATGATGGTGGTGATGGTAGTGGTGGTGATGATGGTGGTGATGGTAGTGGCGGTGATGATGGTGGTGATGGTAGTGGTGGTGATGATGGTGGTGATGATGGTGGTGATGATGGTGGTGATGGTAGTGGTGGTGATGATGGTGATGGTAGTGGTGGTGATGATGGTGGTGATGGTAGTGGTGATGATGGTGGTGATGATGGTGGTGATGATGATGGTGGTGATGATGGTGGTGATGATGATGGTGATGGTAGTGGTGGTGATGATGGTGGTGGTGATGATGGTGGTGATGATGGTGGTGATGGTAGTGGTGGTGATGATGGTGGTGATGGTAGTGGTGGTGATGATGATGGTGATGATGGTGGTGATGATGGTGGTGATGATGGTGGTGATGATGGTGATGATGGTGGTGATGGTAGTGGTGGTGATGATGGTGGTGATGGTAGTGGCGGTGATGATGGTGGTGATGGTAGTGGTGGTGATGATGGTGGTGATGATGGTGGTGATGGTGGTGATGATGGTGGTGATGATGGTGGTGATGGTAGTGGTGGTGATGATGGTGGTGGTGATGATGGTGGTGATGATGGTGGTGATGGTAGTGGCTGTGATGATGGTGGTGATGATGGTGGTGATGGTAGTGGTGGTGATGATGGTGGTGATGGTAGTGGTGGTGATGATGGTGGTGATGGTAGTGGTGGTGATGATGGTGGTGATGGTGGTGATGATGGTGGTGATGGTAGTGGCGGTGATGATGGTGGTGATGGTAGTGGTGGTGATGATGGTGGTGATGGTGGTGATGGTGGTGATGGTGATGATGGTGGTGATGGTAGTGGTGGTGATGATGGTGGTGATGGTAGTGGTGGTGATGATGGTGGTGATGGTAGTGGTGGTGATGATGGTGGTGATGATGGTGGTGATGATGGTGGTGATGGTATTGGTGATGATGGTGGTGATGATGGTGGTGATGGTGGTGGTGATGATGGTGATGATGGTGGTGATGGTGATGATGATGGTGATGGTAGTGGCGGTGATGATGATGGTGATGGTAGTGGTGGTGATGATGGTGGTGATGATGGTGATGGTAGTGGTGGTGATGATGGTGGTGATGATGGTGGTGATGATGGTGGTGATGATGGTGGTGATGGTAGTGGTGGTGATGATGGTGGTGATGGTGGTGATGGTAGTGGTGGTGATGATGATGGTGATGGTAGTGGTGGTGATGATGGTGGTGATGATGGTGGTGATGGTAGTGGCGGTGATGATGATGGTGATGGTAGTGGTGGTGATGATGATGGTGATGGTAGTGGCGGTGATGATGATGGTGATGGTAGTGGTGGTGATGATGGTGGTGATGGTAGTGGTGGTGATGATGATGGTGATGGTAGTGGTGATGATGATGGTGATGGTAGTGGTGGTGATGATGATGGTGATGATGGTGGTGATGATGGTGGTGATTCTGGTGGTGATGATGATGGTGATGGTAGTGGTGGTGATGATGATGGTGATGGTAGTGGCGGTGATGATGATGGTGATGGTAGTGGTGGTGATGATGATGGTGATGGTAGTGGTGGTGATGATGGTGGTGATGGTAGTGGTGGTGATGATGGTGGTGATGGTTGTGGTGGTGGTGATGATGGTGGTGATGGTAGTGGTGGTGATGATGATGGTGATGGTAGTGGTGGTGATGATGATGGTGATGGTAGTGGTGGTGATGATGATGGTGATGGTAGTGGTGGTGATGATGATGGTGATGGTAGTGGCGGTGATGATGATGGTGATGGTAGTGGTGGTGATGATGATGGTGATGGTAGTGGTGGTGATGATGATGGTGATGGTAGTGGCGGTGATGATGATGGTGATGGTAGTGGTGGTGATGATGGTGGTGATGGTAGTGGTGGTGATGATGATGGTGATGGTAGTGGCGGTGATGATGATGGTGATGGTAGTGGCGGTGATGATGATGGTGATGGTAGTGGCGGTGATGATGGTGGTGATGGTAGTGGCGGTGATGATGGTGGTGATGGTAGTGGTGGTGATGATGATGGTGATGATGGTGGTGATGGTAGTGGCGGTGATGATGATGGTGATGGTAGTGGTGGTGATGATGGTGGTGATGGTATTGGTGATGGTGGTGCTGGTGGATGTGATGACGTGGGTGCATGTTGGTAGTGGAAACTCTTTATACACATTCAAGAAAAAACATCGCTGATTAAATTTACCGCGGCTCACCTTCATAATCTTGCAAGGATGTTACGGTTTGTTTGTCTTTGCGTGGTGACAAGGACGAGCAGGTGGTGGTGGTGGAGGGTGGTGGTGGCGGAGGGTGATGGTGGTGGTGGAGGTGGTGGTGGGTGATAGTGGTGATGGTGGTGGTGATAATGCTCGCACTCCCATCCTTGCACACCTCCTTACTGAATGTTTTGTATTTTCTTTAATTTCTAAGTGTGACAACCAGGTACAGGTGTGGTTTAGGAGGAGGAGGAGGAGGAGAGGAGGAGATGAAAGGGGAAGAGAAAGAAAGTAAAAAGATGGAGGAACGCAACGTCGAATAGAGAGAGAAAGAGAGAGGATAAATTTGGAGGAGGAGGATAGAAGGGGAAGAGAAAGAAAGTAAAAAGAGGGAGAAATGCAGCTTCGAATAGAGAAAGGAAGAGAAAAAGAGGACAAAATTGGCCTAGAAGCAGGAAAAGGAGGAGAGGATGAAAGAAGGGAAAGACAGAAGATTATAACGTCGAATAAAGAGAGAAAGAAAAGGGAGGACAAATATGGCCTAGAAGCAGGAAGAGGAGGAGGAAAGGAAAAATGCGGAAGAAAATAGGAAGACAGAAGATTACAACGTCGAATAAAGAGAGGAAGAAAAGAGAGGACAAATATGGCCTAGAAGCAGGAAAAGGAGGAGGGGATGAAAGAAGGGAAAGAAGACAGAAGATTATAACGTCGAATAAAGAGAGGAAGAAAAGAGAGGACAAATATGGCCTAGAAGCAGGAAGAGGAGGAAGGGAAGAAAAAGGTGGAAGGAAGTAGGAAGATAGAATTACAACGTCGAATAGAGAAAGGGAGAAAAAGAGAGAAAACGCGTGGCTTAGAAATAGGAGGAGAAGGGGAGGAGAAGAAGAGAGAAAGGGAGGAGAACAAGAAGAGGGAAGAATAAGAGAACGAGGAGGAAAAGGAAGATGGAGATAAAGAGAGAACATGGCAAAAGAGGAGAATCATTTTACCTTTTTTCCTCTCTCACTCTCTTCTTTCATCCTCTCCCTTTTCCGATGTTAAATCCTCACGTTCTTCCACCTCTTTTAACTCACCATCGCTCCTCCTACTCCTCTTCCTCCTCCTCTTGCTCCTCCTTTTCTACCTGACGCGGCGGATCAAACGAGAAGTCTTACCTGGCGAGTCGTGAAGGAAATGCAGCTCACGCCTCACCTGGACTTGGCCGGAGGTGTGATCGTGGCTGTGAACTGATAAACAAGCTTGGCAGTCTCGTGTGTGTGTGTGCGTGTGTGTGTGTGTGTGTGTGTGTGTGTGTGTGTGTGTGTAGTAGCGATAATGCACTGTTGTTTTCGTTATTAGGGTTTAGTTAATGTTTAAAAGCATGTTGTTGTGCTCCAAAGTCGTCGCGCTACACAGAGAGTAGACAGGTAACCCAATTAATTAGGAGAGTACGTAACCTCGCTTCACCTTCATTATAGCGAGAGTTTCATTTTAAAGGGACTGCACGCGCTCGCATTACTTCTATACTACCATCATCATCAGTAATAGTTGTAGTAGTAGTAGCAGTGGTAGTAGTAGTAGTAGTAGTAGTGGTAGTAGTAGTAGTAGTAGTAGTATCTCCGTCAGGCTCAGAATCAACCTCCCAATCGTCTAATTACAGAAGCTAAAAGTGAAAGTAATGAATCAACGTGAACACCTGTGATATAAGTCTGTTTATTACCTGTTGTGCACCTGTCTTTGTTGTTGTTTTTGTTGTGGCCGAACTGGTAGCGTACTGGGGTTCAATTCACCGCGTGATGGACGACTTCAACGAAAATCCAACTCGCTACCACAGTCATTTCAAACTGATACTGGCTTTGGAAGGAGATGAAGAGAGAGAAAGAAACAGAGAAACAAATGTACAAATATTCTAACAAACAAACAAAAAAAGAAAAAGAATGAAAGAAATAAAGAAAAAAAAGTAGAGTGAGTTACGGAGGTGTGCCAACGTAAGTACATAAATAAGAAAACAAGAAAAAAACCGTTGAAAAGAATGAAAAAATATCTTACTCTGCACTCAACCTCAAACTGAAGAAGAAAGTAAACAATCAGAGCGTAATGACACTCCTGATTCTGCTTTTCGGCTATTTCTATCTGCTTAATTATGTTTACCTGCTCTAATTACATCCCCGGTGTTGACCTATTGATCGGGGCGGCTAAACTTCTTCAATTAATGCTGGACGACTTACGTAATTAGTCTCTTTTAATTGTTCCCATTCATTCGTTCATTCATTCCTTCATTCATTTAGTCAGTCAGTCAGTCAGGCGTTGGTTGGTAAGTGTGGCATGAACTATTTTTGTTATTGTTGTTATTGTTATTTTTGTTACTAGTAGGAGTGGAAGTAATGTTGTTGTTGTTGTTCTATATCATATGCTACCTTCCTCTCTTTCTTCCTTTCCTTCTCCTCCTCCTCTTCATTGTTATCCTTTCCTCCTCTTATTCTCTTTAATCATATTCTACTTTTCCTCTTCCTCCTTCTCCTCTTCTTCTTTCTTATCCTTTCCTCATCCTCCTTTTCATTCATATCCTTGTCTCTTCTTCCTCTTCCTCATTTTTATTCTTTCCTCCTCCTCCTCCTCCTCCTCCTCCTCCTCCTCCTCTTCCTCCTCTTCCATGTCCTTCTTATTGGACAAAGGAATTAACTCCACAACTCCTTTCATTGACTCACTTAATGTGATCGCTCGAGTCACACACACACCCGAATACACACACACACACACACACACACACACACACACACACACACACACACACACACACACACACACACACACAATTACTTGACCCTAAATTCATTAACATACATAAACGACACGCCAGAGAGAGAGAGAGAGAGAGAGAGGAATCCTACAAGTTTTCCCCCTCAACTAGCTACCTTTAAGACTCTCTCCTTTTTCCTTTTTTTAGGATTCAGGACACACTCGTAGAATTTAACCCCCCTTTTTTTACCCTGGGCTTCAAGTGAGAGCGAGATACCTGCGCGTGATTAAGGGAACCCACCTGAGCGTGACTTGGGTCCTTGTGAGCGATCCTTACGCAGCCCCTCTATTGCATAACTCTCTCTCTCTCTCTCTCTCTCTCTCTCTCTCTCTCTCTCTCTCTCTCTCTCTCTCACATTCTGCATTGCTATCTTAAAACAGAGGAAAACCACACTCAATTTTAGTTCATACAATTATCTTCGTTAACTTATATAAACAAGCAACTTCCTTATATATACAAACTAGTCCCATATATCTCTCTCCTTCTCTATCCCTTTCTTACTCCAGCAGTCTCTATATTGACATCACAACCAAAGACACCACATATAATCCACACAATCCTCTTCCTCTTCTTATACAAACAATCCGCGTCTCTTAAAAATAAACACAAAACCAGTCGCATCCTTGATCTTCCTAATGATGCACACCTTTAACTTGCTGCCTCTCCACCTGTCCCCTAATTGTATTCTCCCCAGACACGTGCGGCAGACAGGTAGAGAGGCCGATAAAACCCTGCATTAGTCGAGATTACAGAGAGAGAGAGAGAGAGAGAGAGAGAGAGAGAGAGAGAGAGAGAGAGAGAGAGAGAGAGAGAGAGAGAGAGAGAGAGAGAGAGAGAGAGAGAGAGAGAGAGAGAGAGAGAGAGAGAGAGAGAGAGAGAGAGAGAGAGAGAGAGAGAGAGAGAGAGAGAGAGAGAGAGAGAGAGAGAGAGAGAGAGAGAGAGAGAGAGAGAGAGAGAGAGAGAGAGAGAGAGAGAGAGAGAGAGAGAGAGAGAGAGAGAGAGAGAGAGAGAGAGAGAGAGAGAGAGATAAACACTCACCCATTTCTATTTATATCTCCACCCTTTTTATTCCTTGACCTTATCTTGCTACACACACACACACACACACACACACACACACACACACACACACAATCAATACCTGTTTACATATTATTCTCAGCCTCTCCCCTTCAGGAATAACAAATACAAGTGTTGCCAATCGAGGCCCCACCACCATCAGAACACTTTTGGAGCCTCGCAGACGTCGGCAGGGCAAAGATATCTCGTTTCCTTCTTTTCCTGTTTTTCTTGCATCATAGAAGTCGTTGTTTTCGGTGTGTTGGAGGACTTTATACTTCCTTTCGCTGCCTGTATGTCATAAATCTTCTTCTCTGGCTTTGACATCATTAATGGCCTCTTGTTTTCCTTGTTTCCAGTCCTTAAAGAAGTCAATGTTTTGCTGTGTATAGATGAAGGAGGACTTTATACTTCCTTTTCGCTGCCTGTATGTCATAAATCTTCTTCTCTGGCTTCGTGACATCATTAATGGCTTCTTGTTTTCCTTGTTTCCAGTCCTTAAAGAAGTCAATGTTTTGCTGTGTATAGATGAAGGAGGACTTTATACTTTCTTTTCGCTGCCTGTATGTCATAAATCTTCTCTGGCTTCGTGACATCATTAATGGCTTCTTGTTTTCCTTGTTTCCAGTCCTCGTAGAAGTCAATGTTTTGGTGCGTAGATGTGTGCAGTATATAGTTTTTTTTGCTTCATCTACACCGTCATAAATATTTTTGGTGTACTTAGTGACTGCATTAATGGTTTCTTGTTTCCTGGTCTCCTTTCCTCACAGAAGTCGTATTTATAATGCGTAGGAGGAGGAGGAGGAGGATATATTTCTTCCTCGCTTCCCTTTCACGGTCATTAATGTTCCTCTTGTTGCGTGGTTAAGTGCACTAAAGGCCTCGTGTTTCCTTGCTTTCTGTCCTCTTAGAAGTCGTTGTTGTGGCGTGAAGGAAGAGGATACACTTCTCTATTGCTCCCTCTACACTGTCTTAAATAGTCTTGGTGTGCTTAGTAACTGCATCAAAGCCTTCTCGTTTCCTTGTTTCCTCTCTTAAAAGTCATTGTGTTGCTACCTAGGGCAAGGATGTTTTTTTTTTTTTACAGGAAAGTTCAAAGGCATAAAAAAAGAAAATAATGAAAAAAAAAGCCCGCTATGTATTTCTATGTATTTCTTGCCAGCTTCCTTCTGCGTAGTAAGTGCGGTAAGGAGGTCTTGTTTTCCTGTATTTGACGGTCACAAAAATACTTGTTCTCATATATAGTGGAGTAAAGAATACTTGGATGTCCCCTTTAAACAGTCGCTGGGGTTCTTCTTTTGCGCCTATCTCGGTTATAAGGAACCTTTTTACCTGCGGCCTCTTTCATAACGTATCGGATATCATGCTATTTATGCCGTCTTCATCATCACCACAACTACAACTTCCCACTACCGACCCTACTTAACAATTCTATATATACTAACCGTGCACAACTCTACATCATCCCCCACACACCCCATACAATACCTCTCCGTTAATCTAATCTCCATCTCGACTGTAACCCTTTCCTGCACCACCCACCAGTATTGCCACCTCCCACATTATATATACGTACTGTCGCTACCACATGCTGACCACATACTGAACTGTTCTCTAGTATGTGTATTCACCTTATAACCACATACAACACACCTTCACATAACACCACACAATATTCAATAAGTTTTTGCCCATCCACATAATACCACTAACCACATACTCACATCCACACAACATCACTCCACATCGCCCCAGTTCACACATCACTTCATCCACAGTATCACCACATAACCACATAGCATCACTCCACATAACGGCACATACATTATCACACAAGTCCACATAACATCACTCCACACATACCAGCACACGCTCCACACATCACCCCAGTCCACATATCACACCCCTTCACCCCCCCCCCTCACTCAGCACCCAGTGTCTGCCTCATTTCCCCTCATGCTAAATAAATACCCCGGCCCGTCACCGCTAATGAATTCGCGCTGTAAGGCTAAGGATAAAAAATTGTGATGAACGGGCTGCCTCATCTCTTCCCCCTCCTCTTCCTTCGCTTCCCCTCCTCCCTCGGACCGCTTGCTAATGAAAATGGTAACCACACGAACGATGAAAATGATATGGCTACAATCCTAAATAACTTTTTCGCATCCGTATTTACCGACGAAGATTGTTTATCACCTCAACCGCCGGAGGTTAGAAGGGCCGAAAAGATGTTAAGTGGCGTGCTCATCGTAGAAAGTGACATTTTGCGCACAATTGAAAAGATTAAAGTAAGCAAAGCTCCTGGTCCAGACAAAATTACCCCTAGGGTCTTAAAAGAAATCAAACATCAAATTTGTAAACCGCTCTCCATCATATTCAATAAATCTTTAACAGCTGGAAAAGTTCCGTCGGATTGGAAACTTGCAAATGTCACCAATTTTCAAAAGGGGACAAGTCTCATCCAGGAAACTATCGACCAATTAGCCTGACATCTATTGTTTGTAAGTTAATGGAGACTATCATTCGCGACAATATGGTGAAATTCTTCGAAGAAAATAATATAATAAATAATTCGCAACATGGCTTCCGTAGTAAACGTTCGTGTTTGACTAACTTACTTGATTTTTTTTCACTATATTTTTGAGGTGTTCGATGAAAGCAGATCAGTAGATATCATATATCTGGATTTTCAAAAGGCATTTGATAAGGTGCCCCACCAACGATTGCTCAGCAAACTATTGGCGCACGGTATCTCTGGTAACATTCACAATTGGCTTGCGGACTGGCTCTCTGAGCGGAAACAGAGTAGTTCTAAACGGTGTTACATCTAACTGGCTCGATGTCAAAAGCGGCGTACCTCAAGGATCAGTGCTTGGCCCCATGCTCTTCTTAATTTATGTTAATGATATCGATGATGGGCTCACTTGCAAAGTATCAAAATTTGCTGATGACACAAAAATTGCTAGTAAAGTAACTGCGACACTCGACGAAGAAGCTTTACAATCAGATCTAGATCGACTTGCACGTTGGGCCAATCAATGGCAAATGAAATTTAACGTTGACAAATGTAAAGTGTTGCACATCGGAAAAAATAACAATCGCGTTCGGTACGTAATGAATGGCCAACAACTTTCTGCAGTAAGTAAAGAAAAGGATCTTGGAATCACTATATCAAGCGATTTAAAGCCCGGTCAGCATTGTTCAGAGGTAGTTAAAACTGCAAACAAATTGGTTGGCTTCATCGGACGAGTCTTTAATAATAAATCGGAAAAAGTAATATTAAAACTGTATAATTCGTTGGTTCGACCTTGTCTAGAGTACTGTGTACAGTTTTGGTCTCCCTACTACAGAAAAGACATAGAAAAGATGGAACGGGTCCAACGAAGAGTAACAAAGATGATTCCTAGGTTGAGAAATTTGTCATATGAACAAAGGCTTAAAGAAGTAAATTTATTCAGCCTATCAAAACGAAGAATGCGAGGCGATCTAATAGAAGTGTTTAAAATGTTCAAAGGATTCAGTGATATTAATGCGGAAGATTACTTTACAATTGATCGATCAAATAGAACAAGAAGAAATCACAATTTGAAGATAAGTGGTAAAAGATTCTCGTCGCACGAAGCTAAACACTTCTTCTTCAATCGAGTTGTTAATGTTTGGAACTCTCTACCTTGTGATGTCGTTGATAGTACAACAGTTACGGCCTTCAAGAATAGATTAGACAAGTGTTTTGAATCCAACCAGCAACTAAGATATTACTCATTGTCGTAATAACGTTAAGTTCTTTCGAATACTGGTGTCCTTGTCCGCTTTTATCGCCCGGTTAGTGGTAGCAGTAATGGTAGTTCTTTCCTCTTTCCTACATAAATTCCATGCAGTTTTTCCATGCTGCATGGTTCTTTTTCCTTTCCTGCCAGCTTTGGCTGGAGGGATGGGGGGGTGGGGAGGAGCCTTCGCCTTTGCTGTCCTTCATCTTCCACCTTTGATTAGATAGTTAGTGTAGCTTGTCACAAACAACCTCGTAAGGACCAGCAGGTCTGCTGTTGTTTGTTCTTCCTTTGTGTATCTTTGTGTTTGTGTTCCTCCTCCTCCTCATATTCCTCCTCCCCCTCCTCCTCCTCCCCCTCCTCCTCCTCCGTCTCCTCCTCCTCCTCCTCCTCCTCCTCCTCCTCCTCCTCCTCCTCCCCCTCCTCCTCCTCCTCGTCCCCCTCCCCCTCCACCTCCTCCTCCTCCTCCTCCTCCTCCTCTTCCTCCTCCTCCTCCTCCCCCTCCTCCTCCTCCTCCTCCTCCTCCTCCTCCTCCTCCTCCTCCTCCTCTCTTCCTCCTCCTCCCCCTCCTCCTCTCCCCCTCCTCCTCCTCCTCCTCCTCCTCTCCTCTTCTTCCTCCTCCTCCTCTTCCTCCTCCTTCTCCTCGCTAGCGTACAGGCGTAGACGGAAGACAATCCTCCCAGCCGTCTCCTGTGAAGACGGATCACACTTCAACGGATCAAGGGTCAACACCAAGGTTAACATAAAACTGGTGGGTGACAGCATTGTTAGAGAACAACTGACTGAGTTCTGTGGACGAAGTATCAAGAACAGGAGACGCTACTGTATTCCTGGTGCAAAACTACAAGATATAGAAGAAGCGGCAGACCTCGTCTCAGACCGCACGGAACAGAACACTCTTTGTTTTGCACGCTGGCACGAACAACGTTCAAACAACGCGCACGGAGGAAATTTTAGCCGACTACCGACGAGTAATCCGCCGCTACAAGGAGAAGTCACGCCACATCATTGTCTCCGGGATTCTTCCGAGAATCAACGCCTTCACAGGCTTCCACAGAAAGGCGTCAAACATCAACAACAGACTGAAGCACCTCTGTCAGGACGAGGAAGTTTCGTTCGCAAATGTGTGGGATCATTTCTTTGACAACCGACCTTTTCCGTCCTGACGGTCTTCACCTCAATGCGATTGGCTCAGCACGGCTTGGTAGGCTGCTGAACGAGGAAGTACTTTGTACTCAAAAAACTCCGAGCGCGGGAGGGGCACCAAAGTATCGTAAACAACCAACCAGTAGAGCCCGCCCATCGTACACCAACGCCACAAACAGAAAACACACGCAGACACCGGACTACTGTGCCTCGAAGCACTGAAGTCAAGAAGGACATTCTGTCCCTATACACCAACGCGCGGAGCTTAATACCCAAACAGGATGAGTTACTTGCCTACGTTGACGTAGAAAGTCCGGACGTGATTGCCATCACCGAAACGTGGGCCACCTCTGACCACCTAATGACCGAATTCTCAATTCCAGGATACGAGAGCTTCTACAAAAACAGACTTCACAAGAAAGGAGGAGGTGTTATCTGTTACGTCAAGAACAAATACCCTGCCGTGGAAGTAACCAAAGGAGACTCAGTGAAATATGACACAGTATATGTTGAACTGGAGACTAGCAAGCACAACAAAATAACGATTGGAACCGTTTACAGACCTCCAAAGCAACAAGAAGCGGACGACGAAGCGCTGTACGAAGAAATCCACACCGTAACGCAAAACAAACAATCAGTCATTATCGGGGACTTTAACTGTGCCAACATTGACTGGACCACGATGATTGGAGATCGGGAGGGTAACAGATTGCTCGAAATGTTAGAAGACACTTTTCTTACTCAGATTGTTACCCAACCGACGAGGGAAAATAACATATTAGACCTAGTACTCGTGAGTGATTCAGATCTCACACGTGAATGTCAAGTCGGCGAAAAGCTGGATGGTTGCGACCATCACCTAATCCGCCTAAAGATCAGAACAGACCATGAACTCACCGAAAACACGTCCAAGATTCCAGACTACAAAGAGCCAATTTTAATTTCGCTCGTGAGCTGCTAACCCAAACAACTTGGACACCCCTGACCTACACTCCTGTGGACGGAGCGTGGAATGGCTTCAAGAACAAACTCCTGGAGGTAGAGAGAACAACTGTTCCCATGAAGACAAGGAGAACAAATAATGCCACAAGCCCACCATGGATGACTACCCAGGTTCGACGGGCGATTAATTTAAAGAAGAGAAAATACAACTCGCTCAAAGAAAACGGCACTGACGAGGCACGCGAACATTACCATCAAAGCCTCAGAGCTTGCAGAACACTCATTCGCCAGCGTAAACGCGACTATGAAGAGCAAATTGCACGCAAAGCCAAGTCCAACCCGAAAAAGTTCTTCACGTATATAAGAACCAAAAAGAAGACAAAAAGCAATATCGGTCCCTTAAAAGATGAAAGTGACGTACTAACACAGGACAGTAGACAAATGGTCGAAATCCTAAACAGAAACTTCGCGTCTGTGTTCACGGTCGAGAATACCCAGTCCGTACCCGAGAGCCCTACCCCACCGATGGGAATCACTCCCCTAGAAATTGGCACAATCGAAGAACGGGATGTGAAGAAGTACCTAGACAAACTCGAGACAAACAAGTCCACCGGACCCGACGACTTGTCCCCCAGGCTGCTCAAGGAACTCAAGCAGCAAATCCTCAAGCCACTCACCACCATCTACAATCTGTCACTACAACAAAACAAAGTCCCAAAAGACTGGAAACAAGCGAATGTAACTCCGATCTACAAAAAGGGAGACAAAAGTGTGGCCCTAAACTACAGACCAATCAGCCTGACCTCTGTGGCGGGAAAAATCCTCGAGAAGATCATCAGAGACAAACTCGTTAGGTTCCTTGAAGACAACATCATTTCCGATGCTCAGCACGGTTTCAGGAACAAGCGCTCATGCTTAACCAATTTATTGGACTTCTTCCAAGGTATCTATGAAAACTGGGATAATCATATCCCCAGCGATGTTATATATCTAGACTTTCAGAAAGCCTTTGACAAAGTGCCACACGAAAGACTCCTCAAGAAACTCAAGTCGGCGGGATTAGGCGGCAATCTGACAGCGTGGATCAAGGACTGGCTCACTGGAAGAAAACAACGAGTTGTACTCAACGGACAGGCCTCCGAGTGGCTCCCGGTCACAAGTGGAGTGCCACAGGGGCAGTGCTGGGACCCATACTTTTCATCATATATATCAACGACCTAGAACTAGGATTGAAATCCAATCTTTCAAAATTTGCCGACGACACAAAGGTGGGTGGGAAGGCCCTCACAACGGCAGACTGCGAAATTATCCAGAGAGACCTGGACCAGATCACTCAGTGGTCAGAAAAATGGCAGATGTCCTTCAACACTGCCAAATGTAAAGTAATGCATATCGGATCCAGAAACAGCAACCACACATACCACATGGGTGGCGAACCACTACATGTTGTGCAAGAGGAAAGAGACCTCGGGGTCACCATCAGCAGTGACTTGAAACAAATAAAACACTGCAAGTCCGCCTGTAAGAAAGCCAATACAATGCTTGGGTTCATATCGAGGAACTTCGAATACAAGACGCCGGGAGTTATGTTATCCTTGTACAATTCGCTGGTAAGACCCCACCTGGAATACGCCGTGCAATTCTGGTCTCTAATTACAGGAAAGACATTGAATTAATTTTGAGAGTACAGCGCCGCGCCACGAAGATGATACCATCACTGAGGACGAAGCCCTATGAAGAGCGACTCGAGCGACTCAACCTCTTCACGTTGGAAAAGAGACGCCTGCGGGGAGACATGATACAAGTCTTTAAGTACCTGAACAAGCTCAGCAACGTTGATCACTCCAAACTCTTCACGCTACAAACCAACCTGAGAACAAGAAACAACGGAAAAACAATTCAAGCAAGGCGATGCAATACCGACATCGGCAGGAGTTATTTCTCGAATTGAGTTGCTCGCCACTGGAACAGCCTTCCTGCAGAAGTGATTAGCGCAGAGACCATCAACTCCTTCAAGAAACGCATTGATCGCCACTTTGCTGCATCGGGAGTGAACTGAACGTTCCCAAGAGGAGATACACAAGTGCTTTAATCCTTCCCTGCAAGCCACTCCTATGGCAAACGGATTGATTGAATTACTGAACGCAGGCAGCCTAGTAATGAGCCAACAGGCTTTCTGCTGCCTGCTAGTCCATGTTTCCATGTTTCCATGTTTGGTGAGTTGGGGTGTGATGCTTGTTTTAGGACTCTCATTTCCATTAATTTTAGTTTTTTTTTATTCTTCTGTAGCTTGGAAGTGTTGGGTTCTTGCCTGCCTGATGTTTATTTTTAGGTTTTCTTTTTCTTTAATTTGTTTAGGCTCCTTGACTTTTTTGGTGGCTTTCAAGTGTTGGGTTTTCATGGCTTGCTGTTCATGCCTGTCTGATGTCTATTTTTAGGTCTCTTTTCCATTAATTTGTTCAGTTTCCAGACTTCTTCATTGTTGTATTATTTTTACCTCTTCTCAATACTTCTCCAGTCTGCAAACTAGTATACCTTGCCTATTTGCCTTAATTTACCTTGTCATGTCTCTCTTAATATGTTTTTTTTTTAATTATAATATCAAATTTTGCCTCCTCATAATACCTCCAGGCTACAAACAATACCGTACCAATTTTCCTTGCGTTTTCTATTATTTTACCTTTTAACTTCTTTCCTCGATAGCTTTACCGTTTCTAAACCACATATTGCCCCCTTTTCTGGTACTCCTTCACACCTCTTACGAACCATACCTTGCCAAGCTTCCTAACGTTTTCTATATTTTTCGTCTTCTCATCTTCCCTCGCAAGCTACTGTTCACACCACGACTCTCCTTACCCAGCCATTTTTCCTTCTCATCCATACGTCTAACTTCAGCAAATCACACCTTACCTAACATATTTAACATCTCTCACCGTTTTCCTGCTCATCCTCCTCCGCACAGTACACGCCTTGCCTTATGCAGTCAGCTTTTTCCTTGTCAACTGTCGCCCTCGAGGCAGGGACGAGCGGCGGGCGGTGAAGCGGCGGCAAAAGCGGGGCCGGTCCGTAGTGGGCGCGAGAACTGGTTAGCACGGGCCCTCATCATCCCCGGCCGGCCCTGCCCCGCCGCGGCAAAAACGGAGTACCGCCGCCGGTCATAAGGCCAAATGGATGTAAATGTAATTTCATCTCTTACGTACCATTCCCCCGCACAACAACATGTATTTCTGCGCTTCGGGTTACGCTTTCGTGCTGTATTTTCTGGTGCTGTGTGGTTTTCTTACGCCGTGTGTCTTACTGGCTGTACGTTTGTAGTTAATGTGATCTTTTTTACTGTATTCTGCAGCTGCCTGTGGCTCGAACTGCAGCTGGGAAGTACAAACAGGAATACAGGGGATATTCTATACGCTTATCTGCATGTATATTATTTTTTTTAGTGTTGTTTGGGATGTTTGACGTTTTCTTGACCTTTTTTTTGTGTGTGTGTGTCTTAAAGTGCTTTATGCAAGTATCAGTGGGAAATTTAGTCGATTTTTCATCTCTCTTGTACCGATTCGCGTTGCTCTTTTCTGCTATGTTCATTATTTTTCTAAGGCCAGTGTTGTTTCTGACTATAACCTCAAGGATTTGTAGACTAAACAGTAGCTACGACGTACTAAAAAATATATATCATAGGGCACGATTAACACGTAGCATACTGGAGGCTACAAAACTAAGAAAGATTACCGAAGTTTAACATTTCAAGAACTACATATATACGCATTAAGCTCGTAATATGATAACAAAAGGCATGAAATGGATGTGTAGGCAAACGCTTTTTCTTACACAAACAGCGAGGATCAAAACAGAGAATGGATACCTGTAGACAGAGATAAAAGAAGAGCTTGTGTACTCATAATTATTGATGTTTGTAGGAAAAGGTGTGAGGGAGAAACGGGAATAGCAAAAACATATGAGAAAACACCATAAAGGATAAAGAACTGAATACAAACATGGGAGAAGAGCTTGAGTATTTATAACGATTGACGTTCGTAGGAAGAGGTGAAGAGGAGCAAGGAAAATAGTAAAAATATATGAAAAAACCTACCATTAGGGAGGTGAGGCTCTGTGAAGGGGCGAGGGTAGAGGAACTGAGGGACACGCACGGCTAATGAAAGCTACACGAGGCGGGGTTTGCTGGAGAGGGAGAGAAAAAATATGGGAAAGATGAGCCAGCAAAAAAGTTAACAAATTGGGGATTCCTTTACGACGGAAACGAAAAAAGACAAACACGACGGAAACAAAAAAAGGAACAAATGAGTCACGACCTTTTATTATTTAGAGGCAAGAACTTACACAACGGAGGAAGAAATAATGGGAAATGGTAAATCGGGTAAACGTTTCAATTCTATAACCTCGAGAATGTCATGGGGATACCAGCACCGTTAGAAATAAATGCACGTTAATTTATAGACACTGATGAATATACGCTAATAAGTATACGTTGATTATCTTACGTTACAATATAGTAATAGTAATGAGGAGGAGGAGGAGGTGGAAGTTATCAAAGGGAAGAAGAATAACCTGGAGAAAAAGAAGAAGAAAAAGAAGAAAGAAGACAAAGAAAAAAATAAGAAAAGAAGCAAAAGAAGAAAGAAAAAAAACAGTAAATGAGAAAAAGAAGAACTCAAAGAAAAAGGTAAAAAAGGAGGAGACATAGGAAAGATAATAAAGAATGCTGACAAAGTGGAAATAAAAGAGCCAATTGAAAGAATGACAACGACTCTACATTTGGAAGAAGACGTAAGAAGACGAAAGGAGAGTAAGAGGAGGAGACTGAAGGAGGAGGAGAAGGAGGAGGAAGAAGAAAAAAAGAAAAAGAGAAGAAAAAAGAGAAGAAAAAGAAAAAAAAGAGGAAGAAGGAGAGGAGGAGGAGGAGGAGGAGGAGGAGGAGAATGAGAGCTGGGTAAGAGGAGGAAAGAAAGAGAGTAACAGAAGAGGAGAGGAAGGGAGAGGAGGAACTTATAAACATGGGGTGACTGTAACAAGGAGACCAAACAAAGAAGTAACATTTGGAAGAGCAAGAAACCAACAAAAGAGAGAGAGAGAGAGAGAGAGAGAGAGAGAGAGAGAGAGAGAGAGAGAGAGAGAGAGAGAGAGAGAGAGAGAGAGAGAGAGAGAGAGAGAGAGAGAGAGAGAGGGGGGAGAGAGAGAAGGAGAAGGAGGAGGAGGTGGAACCGTGCCTTGGGGTTGTGTGAGGGGTCAAGTGCAAAACAGAGGGGGGAGGGAGGGGAGAGGAAGGAGGGGGATGCAATGGGCTAAATGGAAGGGAGGAAGACCTGTTATCAAGGGTGGAAGGGATTACGGCGGTGTGTGGGTGGCCTGGGATTAAGAGGGGTGGTTGGGGAGGAGGAGGGGAGGAGAGATGGTGGGAGTGTGGGAGGGAGGAGGTGTGTGTGTGTGTGTGTGTGTGTGTGTGTGTGTGTGTGTGTGTGTGTGAGAGAGAGAGAGAGAGAGAGAGAGAGAGAGAGAGAGAGAGAGAGAGAGAGAGAGAGAGAGAGAGAGAGAGAGAGAGAGAGAGAGAGAGAGAGAGAGAGAGAGAGAGAGAGAGAGAGAGAGAGAGAGAGAGAGAGAGAGAGAGAGAGAGAGAGAGAGAGAGAGAGAGAGAGAGAGAGAGAGAGAGAGAGAGAGAGAGAGAGAGAGAGAGAATAAAATGAAAAAAATACGAAAAGAAAAAAAATACGAGAGCAAAGAAAGGAAAAAGAAAGAAGAGAAGAAAACGAAAAAAGAGACAAAAATCAAAAGAAGAAAAGAGATGAAAAAGAAAGAAGAAAGAAGTAAGAAAAAAGAAAGAAAAAGAGAAAAAAGAAAAGAGAGAAGGAACGAACGAACGAACGAACTCAGGGTTGCAGGGGTCACGTGACGAACAGGATCAAGGTCCCAGCGGGGGTATACAAGTCGTGTGGTGTAAGTCGTAAGGTTGATAAAGGCTAAAAAAAAAAATAATAATAATAAAAAAAAAAGAAATACACTTCATCTAATATCCAGCCTTGAGAGGGGAACGAACCCTGACCCATTACCTTTGTGAATCGGATGCGCTAGCCACTCCGCCATCGTAGAGTTGACATGGGGAGGATTTTAAAGTAATAGGAGAGTAAGGAGAGTGAAAGAAAGGACGGAAAATATATAAGAAAAGAAGGAATAGAGAAAAGCCGAAATAATAATAATAAGTGAGCAGAAATAATTGAGAATGGAGGAAGAGAAAAGGAAGAGAAGGACTAGATAAGTAAACTAAGTGATTAGAGGAAAGAAATGTAAATAAAGAGAAGGAATAGAGAAAAGGCTGAAATAAATATAAGTAAGGAAAAATAAATGAAAATGGATATGAAAAGTAAATGAAGAGAAGAATTAGAGAAAAAAAAGATGAATGGATAATTAGTAAACAAATGTAAGTGAGAATGGAGGAAGAAAAATTAATGAAGAGAAAGAATAGAAAAAAAAGATAAGACATAATAAGTAAGAAATTATTGAGCAAAGGTGAGCTAGGTGAGGTAAGGGAGCCGTGCCCTCTCCTAACACTCACTCATGACATAGTGAACGGAAGGCCTCGTCATTATGAGTGTCGAAAGCAGCGAGTGTGTAATAAAACTGACTGTCAGCACCCTACCCGAAATTGACCTCTTCCACCCGAAAGTGACCTCTCTTCTGGCATCTTGTTTTTTTTTTTTGTTTTTTTTATCAGAACAGCATAACGCGGACTTTTTGTTGGTCTTGCTAATAACAGAAGCCATGAAGCAACGTGAGAGCGAGGAAGAGTCACCCGCCGTCTAGTTCACCCTCTAAGAACCACCTCACGACCGCCTTAAAAACGAGAGATTGTGTTAATGTTACTGTGTCTCTGTTATTGCGGATACAGGTAAAGAATAGTCACTGAAGGCGGGGTTGAGGCCATTGAACTGTGCTGTGAAGGACTGAGCACGCCTTCCCATAACACAGCGGCTAGTGAAGGGAGGTCATAAGCAAAATGAGAGAAAATGTAATGAAATGTAATGATGGTTGAGGTCGCATCGTGGGAAGCCTCGTGGTTTTTCTGCAACATTTCGTTCAATATAAAGTGTAGTAACGTGAGACTGGGGAGCCGGTTTTACAGAGTCATAAATTTGTCAAAGAATATTCTGGCAAACGATCAATTCTTCATAGCTCACAAATATGTCCCATTCAAGGCAATATAGTGAAGATTGCCCGAGTGTCTTGCCGGTGCTAACAGTCACTCCCCTTCAGCAAGAGAGTAAACAACATTCCCTTCAGGACAGAGAGGCTCAACTTTAACCTACCGCTCAGAAAGTAGTGTTTATGTATCTGTTTACTAAGTCTGTCTATAGAGTAACGATGCCAACAACTTTCTCAACACGACAAAATCAATCTTAGACTCCCTCTCGATATCCATTGCTTGTGTTTGCCTATCTATGGAGTAATTAAGTGGAGTAACTAATGGAGTTACTAACTAACTGGAGTTCATTACGTAGCCTTTTTATGAAGTAGCAATATCCACACGCCAAAATCTGTTTAGTCTCCCTCCCGATAAGTGTTTGTCTGTTTGCCTAACTTACTAAGGGAAGAGTTTGTCAATGTCTTCACTCCTTCATCGCTTTCACTCATACACTCCATAAGAAGAGTCTACGTACTTGTTTACTAAGCTTGCCTGTGAAGTAACAATGTAAACAACTTTCCCTGCCCCACATTATCAGCCTTAGTCTTCTTTTCAATAAGTGTAGCGTTTGTGTGTTTGCCTAACTTGCTAAGGGAAGTTAATCAGTCTTTTCGCTCTTTCGCTCATAAATTCAATAAGCACTGATCATATATTTGTCAAGACGGCAAACAGCTTTTCCTATAGGACAGAATGTGGTTTAGTTCCGTGGCCCGATGTCCGAATATTTGTCCAACCTGCTACTGAAAGGCTTAATCAGTATCTTCACTCCTTCATCTCTGTCACTGGTAAACTCTGGAACAACCTTTCGCCTACTGTAATCCTTCCTATGGCAAACTATTTCAAGAGCGGAGTATATGAAGACGCTTAAAAATATACTTGATACTACTGAGAGATTTCATTAGTATCTTCATTCCCTTATCTCCGTCACTGATAAACTCTAGAGCAACCTTTCGCCTACTGTAATCCTTCCTATGGCGAACTATATCAAGAGCGGAGTATATGAAGACGTGTAAAAAACACATACTTGATACTACTGAGAGATTTCACCGTATCTTCATTCCTTCATCTGATTTCATGGTACCCCTGAACTTCATTCGCCTACTGTAATCCTTCCTATGGCAAGCTATTTCAATAGCGGAGTATATGAAGACGCGTTTAGAAACATACTTGATACTACTGAGAGATTTAATTAGTATCTTCATTCCCTCATCTCTGTCACTGATAAACTCTGGAACAACCTTTCGCCTACTGTAATCTTTCCTATGACGAACTATTTCAAGAGCGGAATATATGAAGACACACTTAAAAATATACTTGATGATTCTTTGGCGCATCAGTATTCAATCTTCGTAGCGTTTTTTCAGCTTCTCTTCTAATCTTGAACTGTCGCGTTTTACGGTACAAATAAGCCTGCGACAGCCCGCGCCCACCCAGTCAGTACACGCTGTTTATTTGTTCACACACATTGAGCCGATAAATCAAACGGGTTCAAAACAAAGCAGCCTACAAGTATTATTCATGTACGAACACTGACACTGAACTATTGTCTCCCTTTACTCGCCCCGCATAAAAACGATATATATTAGTTTGTCCTTCAACACCCCCCTCCCCCCAGCACTCCCCCTTCCCCCCCACCAAGCAATGTCGCCGTGTAAGTATTCTGGTACAAGCGTGTGACAGTTGTTCGCGATAATGTAAAAGTCGGCGAGGCTTGCAAAAATATATTAAACCCGATGTCACTAAGAGTAAAACATTATCTTATTTGAGGAATGCTTTTTTTTCCTATTAATATTTGTCCGCGGCGAGGGTAACACGGCCCGGGACAGCTATAATGGGTGAGATATTTAAATCAGCATTATGAGCCGCGTCATTGCATAGAGAAGCAAGGCTGACTGAGGCGTTGAGGCCGCGGGGACGCTTGAGAGACGAGGACTGAAGGCTAATGTTTGTGCTGAAAGGAAGTTGTCTTGGCCCATTATTTTGACAGGCAGCGTTAGACCATTATTTTGACATACAGCGCATTAAATCCATTAAGCATTAGTCCATTATTTTGACAGGCAGTATTAGTCCATTATTCTGACAGGCAGCATTAGTCCATTATTTTGACAGGCAGCATGCATTAGTCCATTATTTTGACAGGCAGCATTAGTCCATTATTCTGACAGGCAGCATTAGTCCATTATTTTGACAGGCAGCATTAGTCCATTATTTTGACATGTAGCATTAGTCCATTATTTTGACAGGCAGCATTAGTCCATTATTTTGACAGGCAGCATTAGTCCATTATTTTGACATGTAGCATTAGTCCATTATTTTGACATGTAGCATTAGTCCATTATTTTGACAGGAAGCATTAGTCCATTATTTTGACAGGCAGCATTAGTCCATTATTTTGATATGTAGCATTAGTCCATTATTTTGACATGTAGCATTAGTCCATTATTTTGACAATTATTTTGACAGGCAGCATTAGGCATTAGTCCCTTATTTTGTCATGTAGCATTAGTCCATTATTTTGACATGTAGCATTAGTCCATTATTTTGACATGTAGCATTAGTCCATTATTTTGACATGTAGCATTAGTCCATTATTTTGACATGTAGTATTAGTCCATTATTTTGACATGTAGCATTAGTCCATTATTTTGACAGGCAGCATTAGTCCATTATTTTGACATGTAGTATTAGTCCATTATTTTGACATGTAGTATTAGTCCATTATTTTGACATGTATTAGTCCATTATTTTGACATGTAGCATTAGTCCATTATTTTGACATGTAGCATTAGTCCATTATTTTGACATGTAGCATTAGTCCATTATTTTGACATGCAGCATTAGTCCATTATTTTGACATGTGCATTAGTCCATTATTTTGACAGGCAGCATTAGTCCATTATTTTGACATGTAGTATTAGTCCATTATTTTGACATGTAGCATTAGTCCATTATTTTGACATGTAGTATTAGTCCATTATTTTGACATGTAGTATTAGTCCATTATTTGACATGTAGCATTAGTCCATTATTTTGACATGTAGTATTAGTCCATTATTTTGACATGTATTAGTCCATTATTTTGACATGTAGCATTAGTCCATTATTTTGACATGTAGCATTAGTCCATTATTTTGACATGTAGCATTAGTCCATTATTTTGACATGTAGCATTAGTCCATTATTTTGACATGTAGCATTAGTCCACTATTTTGACATGTAGCATTAGTCCATTATTTTGACATGTAGCATTAGTCCATTATTTTGACATGCTGGCTGGAGTAGGTAGGAAGACACCTACCGAACGGGCGCAAGCCACTCCGGTGAGGTATATATGGAGGTGAGATTGGAGCTGAAGCCCTCCAAAGACCTCTTCCATGTCCTCACTAACCGTTTCCCTATTGTCTCACCAACACCGGAGAGTAGTTCAGCATGCTCTCTAAAGTCAGATCCTCTCTTTATCCACACCACACTACATTCACACAACATATACAACTTTTCCCAAAATTAAAATCTCAAAATGGCGCGCCTACACCAAGCCCCGGAGTCCCCGCCTAGGAGGGGGGGGGGGCACAAATTCCCTCAGGGAGGACTCCCCTTCTGGCTACCGACTTCAGAGGTGTCTTGATAAGTCCCCGAACCGCTTTCTTATCAATTTCTGCAACATTCGCGGTCTTCGCTCTAATTTTCATTCTGTGGAACATCATCACTCCTCCTCTAAACCTCACCTTCTCTTCCTTACAGAAACACAGGTTTCTGAGGCTACTGACAGCAATCTCTACTCTGTTCCCTCCTACTATCTCTATCCTAAATTTCAATCCAAAGCTGGATGTTGCGCCCACGTGCGCAACGACATCACATGCTCTCGTGCCCACGACCTTGACTCTTTTGAATTTTCCACCATCTGGCTAAGACTTCATTGTCATTCTATTACTAAATACATCTGTGCTGTTTATCTCTCACCTAACTCTACGAACTATGTAAAATTCTTTGACTATTTGAATTCTAAAGTGGAGCACATCTTGACCCACTCTCCCTTCGCTGAAATCTCCATCCTAGGAGATTTCAATGTTCACCACCAGCTTTGGCTTCCATCCTCTTTCAATGACCATCCTGGTGAGCAAGCCTCCAACGTTGCTATCCTCAACGACCTAGAGCAGTTGGTCCAGCACCCTACACATATTCCCGACCGTCTTGGAGACCGGCCCAACATTCTAGACCTCTTCCTTACCTCAAACCCTTCTGCTTATTCTGTCAAACTGTTCTCTCCGTTGGGCTCCTCCGATCACAATCTTATTTCTGCATCCTGTCCTATCGCTCCTGTACACCCTCTGGACCCACCGAAGAGGCGATGCTTCTGGCATTTTGCTTCAGCTCGGTGGGACGACCTGAGGATGTACTTTTCCGATTTCCCGTGGAATGATTATTGCTTCCAGGATAGAGACCCCTCTGTGTGTGCTCAGCGCATCACAGAGGTGATTGTCTCTGGAATGGAGGCATACATTCCTCGTTCTTTCTCTACTCCTCACGCTAAAAAGCCTTGGTTTAATCACGCTTGTTCTCGTGCTGTCAATGATAGAGATGAGTCGAGCTCAAAAGGTACCAGAGCCTTCAAACTAATGCTAATTATGAACTTACATTTCTGCCCGAAATCGTGCCAAATCTATTCTCCGACTCACCAAAATTCTTTCATTAATAGAAATGCCAAACCTTGCTTTCTCTAACTCTTCCTGTGACTTCTGGCATCTAGCCAAAACATCTCCTCCAACCTCACTTCTTCATCTTTCCCTCCACTTCAGTCCTGACGGCAACACTGCCGTCTCATCTATCTCTAAGGCTGAACTCTTCTCTCAAACTTTTCTAAAAACTCCACTCTGGACGATTCTGGGCATATTCCTCCCACTCATCCCCTCTGACTCCTTTATGCCTGTTATAAAGATTCTTCAAAATGATGTTTTCTATGCCCTCTCTGGCCTCAATCCTCAGAAGGCTTATGGACCTGATGGAGTGCCTCCTATTGTCCTTAAAAATTGTGCCTCGTGCTGTCACCCTGCCTGGTCAAACTCTTTCGCCTCTGCCTGTCAACATCTACCTTTCCTTCTTGCTGGAAGTATGCCTTCATACAGCCTGTGCCTAAGAAGGTGACCGCCCAATCCCTCAAACTACCGTCCTATTGCTTTACTCTCTGTTTATCTAAAGCTTTTGAATCAATCCTTAACCGGAAGATTCAAAAGCACCTTTCCACTTCTGACCTTCTATCTGATCGCCAGTATGGGTTCCGCAAGGCGTTCTGTTGGTGATCTCCAGCTTCTTAACTGACTCTTGGTCATCCTCTCTTAGCCGTTTCGGTGAAACTTTTGCTATTGCGCTGACATATCAAAAGCTTTGATAGGGTCTGGCACAAATCTTTGCTTTCCAAACTACCCTCCCATGGTTTCTATCCTTCTCTCTGTACCTTTATTCCAGTTTCCTTTTCTGACCGTTCTATTTCTGCTGTGGTAGACGGTCACTGTTCTTCCCAAATCTATTAACAGTGGTGTCCCACAGGGTTCTGTCCTATCTCCCACTCTTTTTCTGTTGTTCATTGATGATCTTCTTTTCAAAACGAACTGTCCTATCCATTCCTAAGCCGATGATTCCACTCTGCATTACTCAACCTCTTTTAATAGAAGACCCACCTTACAGGAACTGAACGATTCAAGGCTGGAGGCTGCAGAACGCTTAGCCTCAGACCTTACTATTATTTCCGATTGGGGCAAGAGGAACCTGGTGTCCTTCAACGCCTCAAAAACACAGTTTCTCCACTTATACACTCGACACAATCTTCCAAACAACTCTCCACTATTCTTTGACAACACCCAGCTATCACCTTCCTCAACACTAAACATCCTCGGTCTATCCTTAACTCAAAATCTCAACTGGAAACTTCATATATCATCTCTTACTAAATCAGCTTCCTCGAGGCTTGGCGTTCTGTACCGTCTCCGCCAGTTCTTCTCCCTGCACAGTTGCTGTCCATATACAGGGGCCTTGTCCGCCCTCGTATAGAGTATGCATCTCATGTGGGGGCTCCACTCACACAGCTCTTCTGGACAGTGGAGGCTATCTTCGTCTCATCAGCTCTCCTCCTCATACTGATAGTCTTCTACCTCTTAAATTCCGCCGCAATGTTGCCTCTCTTCTATCTTCTATCGATATTTCCACGCTGACTGCTCTTCTGAACTTACTAACTGCATGCCTCCTCCCCCTCGCCTGCTGCACTGGACTTTCTACTCATGCTCATCCCTATACTGTCCAAACCCCTTATGGTTAACCAGCATCTTCACTCTTTCATCCCTCACGCTGGTAAACTCTGGAACAATCTTCTTTCATCTGTATTTCCTCCTGTCTACGACTTGAACTCTTTCAAGAGGAGGGTATCAGGACACCTCTCCTCCCGTATTTGATCTTGCTTTCGGCCACCTCTTTTGTTTCTTTTTTAGGAACAGGGAGTAGCGCGTTTTTTTTTTATTGTTTTCTTTTTTTGTGTGTGCCCTTGAGCTGCCTTCTTTGTTGTAAAAAAAAAATATTATTTTGACATGAAGCATTAGTCCATTATTTCTGATATGTAGCATTAGTCCATTATTTTGACATGTAGTATTAGTCCATTATTTTGACATGTAGCATTAGTCCATTATTTTGACAGGGAGCATTAGTCCATTATGTTGACATGTAGCATTAGTCCATTATTTTGACATATGTAGCATTAGTCCATTATTTTGACATGTAGCATTAGTCCATTATTTTGACATGTAGCATTAGTCCATTATTTTGACATGTAGCATTAGTCCATTATTTTGACATTTAGAATTAGTCCATTATTTTGACATTTAGCATTAGTCCATTATTTTGACATGTAGCATTAGTCCATTATTTTGACATGTAGCATTAGTCCATTATTTTGACATGTAGTATTAGTCCATTATTTTGACATGTAGCATTAGTCCATTATTTTGACATGTAGCATTAGTCCATTATTTTGACATGTAGCATTAGTCCATTATTTTGACATGTAGCATTAGTCCATTATTTTGACATGTAGCATTAGTCCATTATTTTGACATTATGTATTAGTCCATTATTTTGACATAAAGGATTAGTCCATTATTTTGACATGTAGCATTAGTCCATTATTTTGACATAAAGCATTAGTCCATTATTTTGACATGTAACGTCAGTCCATTATTTTGACATGTGCATTAGTCCATTATTTTGACATGTAGTATTAGTCCATTATTTTGACATGTAGCATTAGTCCATTATTTTGACATACAGCATTAGTCCATTATTTTGACATGTAGCATTAGTCCATTATTTTGACATATAGCATTAGTCCATTATTTTGACATGCGTAGAGCATTAGTCCATTATTTTGACATAGAGTATTAGTCCATTATTTTGACATAAAGCATTAGTCCATTATTTTGACATAAGTATTAGTCCATTATTTTGACATAGAGCATTAGTCCATTATTTTGACATAAATCATTAGTCCATTATTTTGACATAGAGCATTAGTCCATTATTTCGACATGTAGCATTAGTCCATTATTTTGACATAAGGCATTAGTCCAATATTTTGACATAAAGCATTAGTCCATTATTTTGACATAGAGCATTAGTCCATTATTTCGACATTAAGCATTAGTCCATTATTTCGACAATAAGCATTAGTCCATTATTTTGACAATGAGCATTAGTCCATTATTTTGACATGTAACGTCAGTCCATTATTTTGACACCCAGCCTT
This sequence comes from Eriocheir sinensis, assembly GCF_024679095.1. Taxonomy (NCBI): domain Eukaryota; kingdom Metazoa; phylum Arthropoda; class Malacostraca; order Decapoda; family Varunidae; genus Eriocheir; species Eriocheir sinensis. The sequence continues at coordinate 141,304 of NW_026111510.1, read as the reverse complement.
CGAATCAGCTGATTTTTGGATAGTTCTATGCCCATTATTGTGTTACTTCTTCACTTCTCACTTCTGCAACACAAGGATACACGAGGACACCGTTGGAATATTATTCCGCCATTCCCTCCCATCATGAACCCTCCGATTCAAAGCCATGATACAGCACTCCCTGTTCCTTGCCGCCCCGTGACAGGACATTATGGTCGGTATTCTGAAACACTTCCACCTCTCCACCTAAACTATTTCTTAAGGCCGGAAAGGAGATCAGTCTGGTTCTAATGAGTGTATATTTAGGTTCATGGTACAGAAGAAGGGCAGACTATCAGAAGGGTCATAAACTACCCTGGAAATGCCCAAATCCATACGAAAGCCTAGTCAAATCTGTGTGCTTAGCCGCCCAAAGGTATAAGAATATGACCCTAGCATTCCTCACCACTATCAAGCTGGTCGGCGGTCACAGTCGCTGGCGAGGTCGGGGCCAGCGACTTGTGTTGGGACGGACTCAACACAGCTCCTTCAGAGTGGAGGCCGTTTACCCTAAAAGGTGAATCACTCAACCAATAGACATTAGAAATAGATATATGAGTTGTTGATTGATAGTGTGTGTGTGTGTGTGTGTGTGTGTGTGTGTGTGTGTGTGTGTGTGTGTGTGTGTGTGTGTGTCCTCTATGAGGCTACTTAAGACACAGCTCCCCCTTGTGGCTTGTTATTAGGAGACGAGGAGGAGGAGAAGGAGGAGGTGGAAGAAGAAGAAGAAAAGGCTAATGATGAGTGAAGGGAAGGGGGAGGAGGAGCAAGACGAGGAGGATTAGCGGATGCTGGAGTTTAAGGAAGGAGGAAGAGGAGGAGGAGGAGGGATACCGAAGAAGGACTTAGCAGCAACTCCTTAAGGGCAAGAAGCGGCGTGCGGGGGAATGCATAAACACTGTGGCCTTTCCTGGCGTCTCTTCTTCACTACCTCATTGACAGCGGGGCCTTATGGGTGGGAAGCGGGATGGAGAGGAGAGGTAGAGGCAGGAGCGAGGAGAAAAAGATTACCATACACCTTTTATATTGGCCTGAGCTCACCTTACCTTACCTGCCCTGTACTAATGACTTCCTTAAGCTCACCTTCATAGCGCGTTACGTGAGGAGGGTGATTATGTACTAGTGTCTAAATTTGGGTCTGGTCAAAAGTGTTCATAAGCTAGTCGACTCACTGAGACCGAGAGAAAAAAACTAAAGCCTGTATTTTTAAACGTATCGGTCCTCTGATCGCCTGTTTGAAAAGCTTCTCGTAGAAGTTGCTGAGCTTTTCATAGACTGTTTTGTGA